>NW_005871090.1:1168720-1171787 GCF_000147115.1 Myotis lucifugus | reverse complement strand
AGGCTTCATTTGACGCAACTACGCAGAGAGCTGTCTGGACATGCAGCATAAAGTCGAAGCTTTCTGATAACTCCTACCCACCTTCTCTCCCCTCTTCCCATCACTAAGGCACAGTTGTTTATTTCATCTGCATACTGAAGAGTTATAAAAATGATTCCATGTAGTTATATACTGCTGAATAATAATTTTACACCCATATATAATCACAAATCAATACATACTTACATGAAAGCACATGGTTACTCATAAAAATAATTATAAAACACTAGGAAATAAATAGCCAAGAGAAAGTACCTTCTCTATGTGGACAGGGCATTTGAGCATTTCTAGTATATAAATGAATGGAGTTATAATTAACCAAACACAATCCAAGACCTTGAAGCTTTTCAGGAGATCATAATGGCATTTCTTCAATGCGTTGTATATGTCCTTACATAATGTACTATTACTCTTATTTAACAACTACTCATATAGTCCAATTTTGCTCCTGATCATTATATGCATACTTTAACTGTATAAAACAGCTGGAAATATCCCTGTGATAATTTGTGTTCACTAAGAGGCTCCAAGTCTCAGAGTAGACAACGGTTAAAGTACTTATCACCGGCCTCAGCAAAATCCCGCAGTGCTTTAACAGAAACTGCAGTAGATCTGTAGGTCAGAGTACAATTTCAGTCTAACACCATGGTCCTTTCACATTACCGTGAAGGACACAGTTAGATTCTCCCAAGAAAAACCAGTCTTAGTGGTGTCAAAATCAGAAACTATCACCTGAGATAACCAATGTCCACAGGAAATACTTCCACTTACTCTGAAACCATGGCCAAAGAGGTTAAACATATATCCTCTAAGACCTGCAATATTTCTCAGAGATGTATTTTTTGGCTATGTGATTGGGTTCATGCCTAGGTATAAGCATGGGGGAGAAGGAAAAGGTTGAGGGGTTCATTCTTAAAGTTGATTCTGCTTAAACTACCCCCATATTTTTGTCAAATACAATCCTATTGGCATCTTCCTGTATCCCTCATTTATGCCTACCAAAGTCTATAGACAGATCTACTCTGTGCTAAAACAAAAACAAACGAAAACCTTGATATTTAACTGGATAAATGAAGATTTTTTTTCAAAATGTGTTTATTTCATATCTAAAAAAGGGAAACAGGGCCACACATAAAATTTCCACAAGTGGACTATTTATTTATTTATTTATTTATTTATTTATTTATTTATTTATTTATTTTTGAAGCTATACAGGAGCTGAGGGGATGAGAGAGCAGGTAATTGCCTGCAAAGGAGTACCTGTGGGCAGTATTTATTTTTTCTTTCTTTCTTTTTACCTACTATGTCTGCTTTATTAGGGGGTCTCTGTAAGACACAGGTCTGAGAGAGGCAATTTGGCCTGCAGCCCAGGAATCTAGCCCTGCCTGGCCAGGCATCTCTGCAGCAGATGCAACACTGGGGCCGGATCGCTGTCCGCGGTGCTGAAAGGTCGAGGGACCCAGAGCCGTCCCTTGGTATTGCTGTCCAGGGTACTGAGTGAGGTCGTCCGCAGTCCCCAAGGCAGCCCACCCCCGCCAGCTCTCCGAAGAACCCTCCCACCCAGCACGACCCGCCCGCCTCCCGCCAGCCCGCAGCTGACAAGGAGCAGGCGGCATAAATCAAGTCCGTAGGGCATGGAGGCTGCTGCCGCTGCTGCTGCTGCTGCGGCTCAGCTTGCCCGGGGCGGGAACTCCCCTTTCTGCTTTCGCCTCCTCAGCGTCCACACCCTGCCTTTCCCCCAATTCGTCCCTGGGTAATAGCGCCCTAACATCAACAGTCATAATAATAGGGTCAGAACGACAGGGTTTGTTTATTTTGGCCTACAGAAAAGAAGAAAAAAAAACCCCAACAGCCTAAACATCTCTGAAAACTGCATCGCAAAATGGAAGAGAGGACCCCACTGCTGTTTCAAAAGAGTAAGTTATTATTTAGTACGTATCCTTGCGCTTCCTCCGAATCGCTCCATCAGCAGTGTCTCCATTCATCTCTTCCCCAAGCAGCTCACCTAGAAAACACTTTAAAAAGCCCCAGGCAGGAGTCTTGCCAGACGCGCACACACGGAATACCGCACCCTAGGTGCACAAATACTTGTATTTGCCCAAGTTCACTTGGTCTG
The DNA here is from genome assembly GCF_000147115.1 of Myotis lucifugus. Classification (NCBI taxonomy): domain Eukaryota; kingdom Metazoa; phylum Chordata; class Mammalia; order Chiroptera; family Vespertilionidae; genus Myotis; species Myotis lucifugus. The sequence continues at coordinate 1,169,632 of NW_005871090.1, read as the reverse complement.
CCCAGCTACAGACCCCTGTGGGTCTGCAGCCATCCAGCCAGATCCACGACCTGGGGAGTGGGCTCCATACCTTGGCTTCTCCCGAGGGTGGTGTTCTCCCGGACCCTGCAGGTTGCAAGTGTGGAGGAGCCACCGGGCTGGGAGAGAAGGAAAGACAGCGCCTGACCTCCCTGAGGTTTCGTCTTCAGTGCAACGTGAGCTCTGCCCTCATCAAAGATGGCCGTCCCTTTTGACGTCAGCAGCTTTTAATAGCCACCTCCTGGAGGGGCGGGGGAGCGTGTTAGGGGGAGGGCGGGGGGAGGGCCGAGCCTGGGGGCGGGAGGAGGGGAGCCGCACGGTGCCCAGCGCTAGACTCAGATCCCCGTGCACTGTACTGCAAACCTTTTTATTTTAGTCTTTTATAAACAACCGAATGGGACGATTCGTATAAGTCCATTTTAACAGCCGGTCTCAGGACAAACACGTTTATCTTGCGACTGGTTTTCTGATATTCTTTGTGCATGTGCTATTTATGTATGCGTATGTAATGTGTGTATATGATATATATGTGTGTACGTATGCGATATATATGTGATTATATATAAAAAATTTCCCGTGGTGAGTTGAGTCTTTGGTTGAGTCACAGAAGCGAGGCGGCGGGGGCGGGGGGGTGGGCGCAGAGGAGGAGTAGAAGCGAGGGCTGGTGGGGGGGAAGGGCGGGAGGTGTGAACATTTCCACTGCAATTTCTTTTTTCTAAGGAGAGGGGTCAAAGGGGCATTCCTGTCAACCATCACCAGCTCCAAATTATGGACAGGCTACGTAGGGTTGCTATTTTATGAGTGATTTTTTTTTTTCTTGTAACAAAGCAGCATCGGGGCTTGGAGTTCGTGTAATGTAGCCAGGTAGGAGAGGAGACTCTGCGCACGTTATTT
>NW_005871090.1:1127553-1168620 GCF_000147115.1 Myotis lucifugus | reverse complement strand
GGGGAGGGGGAGGGAGGGGTAGTTAACCCCAACAACGTGCGATGGGGGGGAGTTCAAGGACGAAGAGTTGAGAGTTGGGGTGCGTTAGGGCAAAACAGATGACGCTGTTTTCGGTTGAATTTGCAATCAGAACCTGGGTTTTAATGTGGGGTTTCTTAGGAATAGTCTACAGAGGCGCGTACACGCCTAATAGAACCGTCCAGACTTCAGGGGGAATGCTGAGGGCTGCGGGTGCAAGGATCGCTGAGACGCTACAAAATTCTGGGAGTTCGTTCAAACCTGGGTACTACTCGAGGCTGGCTTGGGGACCCCCCAGATGCTCAAAACAGGGCGTGGGGGAGAAAGCCTACTTGTGAGGTCATATGACAGATTAAAATAATAATCATAAAGCAATAATCCTAACTGCCCTTCCTTGTTGCGCCCTAGGCGCCCAGGGAGGGGGGTTATGTAAATGGTTCCCCGGTGGCAGCCTCTCGGATGAGTCACAGGTGTTTGGGAGGCTGCCGCGGGGTTCTCCAAGGGGAGGGCGGGCTGGGAAGCGCGTGGGAGGTGGGGGACCTCGGCTGAGGAACTGCTTGTACTTTTCCGGGAAGGATGTGATTAGAAGTCGTGTCTTGCAGTGTTGAAACTTGGACTCTTTTAGGCAATGGAAAATCCTTGTCTCCACCCCTCCCTTCTCCATCCCCAACTCTCTCTCTCTCTCTCTCTCTCTCTCTCTCTCTCTCTCTCTCACACACACACACACACACACTCACTTGCTGGCTTGAGAACCAAGCTTAGCTTTTTAATTGCTCACTATAAGAGGGAGAGGGAGTAGAGTGGGAGGGAAGGAAGGAGGGGGAGAGGGAGAGAGACAATAAGAATAAATCTCAGGAAAGGAGGAAAGCAGAGTTGTAAAAGGGTTGGGGAGGATAGAGCAAGCAGATCTATAAAAATTTAATAAAGGATGCCTTTAATTGAAATAAATAGAAGGCATTGTTTCATAAAGATTCCCTGACCCAAAGGTATTTGAAATATTAATGTTTTCAATAATAATTAACAAATAATGTTTGAATTTTTATTAAAACTGGATTCCTAAAATAAGGCATGCTGCTGAAATTTGTTTGCTTAAATATTCATTAAACATTTAAGATTCTTAGACAATAAAGAACAAAACCTGCAAGGGTCCTTAGACACGTAATGGCTAATAAAACTTCTAGTTATAGTTCTTACTTTCATTATGAAGCAAACTGGAATGGGTGAAGTGGCCAATACAATGTTACTACAACATCCTTTGTAGTCAGGATTTTTTTCTCTAAAATTTGTCGCTTTTTTGACATGTGGAAGCTTGGGGGGAATAAGCCTGCAGCGGGGGAGAAATAAAATATATTTATGGCCCTCAGATTGAAAGTTTTGTGAAGGAATGGAGGAGGTGGGGGATTTTCCAGAATTAAAAAAAAAGTAACTACGTCAGTGATGTATTTTCATCCTGCAGGCAAAAGATGTATGGCATTCACCGGGGAGAACTGGCTCGGTATTCTGAGTTTTTAACTGCTGATGCCCCACACTGACATCTTTAAAAATTACAGATAAGAGGAGAGAGGCGGATTCAAAGCATCACAGAAAATACTACAGGCCTTACAGGATTATCTCATGGTGGCTGCAGCATTTTGCATCCTCCTGTGCTTGTGTTAAAAATGTGAGAGGTTCTTTATCTTGTTCTGGGAGAGGGAGCAGGCTCATTTGAGAAACATAAACATTGGGTAAGTATAAGTCTACTAAGGATGACCAGATAGCTCTAAATCTATTTTTTAATATAATGAGTCTTTATTATATTTAATATAATGAGTCTTTCTCTTGCCTTGGAGAGAATGCTTGTTTAAAAAAAAAATCCATAGTCATTCTTGCCATTAGGGAACCAGCAGATTCATGTTATTCAGGGTCTATAAAGCCCTAAATCCTACAGAGAAGGAAGGTGATGAAACATTTGCTCAGAAATGATTCAGCTGCCTGTGAGTTATTTCTACAAAGAACCAGCATGCAGAGTAACTAATGCTTAGGAACTCATTTGATGAGTAATGAGAAAATTACCTGCTCTGCTGGATGGATATTTACACTATGCTAATTCAGTCTCTGAAAGCTTTTTCTGGTATATCATGCCCCAAAGTAATATAGCTCTAGGTCCAAAATATTTAACTGGTATTTCCCAGTTAAGGTGCAAGATTCACAGTTGAATCTTTACATCTTTATGAAGAAGAACAATAAAATATATAATTTGTAAAATATTGTACGATCTCTCCAAAGTCAATTTGAAAGTAGTTTAGAAAGAGCCCAACTCAGAAACCCCCTCTCCAAGGTCCTCCTGTGGAGCATGCCTAGTACCCTGTGACAATATTTCAACACGGTGAGGGCATAGGACGTGGGCAGAAGAATATAAAATTTAACAGATCAACTGTTTTGATTCCTTGGTTTGCTTTCCACATGGCTTGTTTGCCTCTTTCTCTTTATAGTTCTTCCATCCTTTACCCCAGTCCCCACCCCATTTGTTGATAATGACCTAATAGCACCCATCAAAAGCATAAATGCTTTAGATACAAACTCCCCAGGTTGTCTCTGCTCCCTGAAGCCTCTGAGGTAGGGACATATCTTGTGAGAGGTAGAAAGACCACCAGGAATATTTATTTCTGTATCTGGCTTGTTGTGTTGAGGAAAAAAAATAAGATGGCACACCCAGAATTTTAAATAACACTTTGTTCTTTACTAAGAACTTCATGGTAGGAAGGAAGGAGAAGAGTGCTCAGCAGCCAGGTGCTTCCACATTCCTGTTCCTTAATGCATCAAATTATAGGCTTTTATACAGGAATGCATTTGAGGACCACTGTGATGCTGAGACATGCCTGTGGTCAAGTAGGAGGGAAGAACCGTGTGACATTTAGGGATAGAGGGAAGGAGGAAATAGTAGCCAAAATGAGCAAACCTCAAAAAGGCTCTTTGAAAGGGATCACAGCATTCCTTCAATAAGTCTTTTGGAATATTATTAGCTCTGTATCCTCTCTGTACCTCAGTTATCTCAGAGGTAAAATGAGGACAAGGAAACTGTGAAGTAATTTAAATCATCATGTCTGTCATGATGAAATATTGGTTAAGTAAGGTAAATATATCAATTTGATGAGATTTTTAACATTCTCTAAGTAATGACGTGTGACTGCTTTAATACGGAGGGTAATTTTTGTTGTTGTTAACTACTAACTAGATATGTATCATTTAATGGCTCTTGGTTTCTTCATCTGTATTAACTTAGCTGCCATTTGCTTGGCACTGGAATATATTAGAATTTAGGTGAAACAGAGGAGGGCATTCAGAATTAGGTTAAACAACCTGACCAAGGGCACAGCTAATATATGGTACGGCTGGAATTTGAACAGCAGTGTCCAAGTTCATAATCACTATGCTTTAGTGCGGACCCTTCCAGCCCCTCAGACTCATCCCCTCTATATTAGCTAGAATTCTCCAGAGAAACAGAACCAATAAAATTTCTCTCCCCCTCTTTTCTCTCTGTATATACAAAGAAGTTTATTATAAGGAATTGGTTCATGTGATTATGGAGACTGGCAAGTCTCAAGATCTGCAGGGTGAGTGGGCAAGCTGGAGACCCAGGAGAGCTGATGGTGGTGTCATTCCAGTCCAAAGGCCAGCAGGCTCAAGACCCAGGAAGAGCATTTGTTTCCGTTTGAATCTGAAGGAAAAAGCCAGTGTTCCAGTTTAAAGGCTGTCAGGCAAGAGGAACTTTCTCTTGCCTTGGGGGAGAATCAGCCTTTTTGTTCTATTTAGGCCTTTAGCTGACTTGATGAGGCCCACCATATTAAGGAGGGCAATCTGCTTTACTCACTGTACTGATTTAAATATTAACTCATCCAAAGACACCCTCACAGAAGCACCCAGAATAATGTTTGACCAAATATCTGGACAGCTGGCCCAGTCAAGTTGACATAAAATTAACTATCACAGCTTCATATTACAGTTAACCTCTCTGCTTCAACATATTGTGGTCTGTGTATGACATTTTTCATTAGTAGCTTTAGGGGTCCTTTGCTAATGGGATGAGTTTATAGGACACTGACCACAAGGTTTTGTTGAGGTGAATTCCAAGAGAGGGATCTACTCTGGAAATGTGATTACCTGGAGTAAACAGAAGCATCATATTCAAAGGAAAAGAGTGCCATGTGTAATCAAGGAGGGAATTCAGAGATCAATACCTAATAAGGAGCATAAATAAGAATTGGGTCATCAATTGCACAAAAAAATATCCAAGAGACTCAGCCAGGAGTCATAACAGAACAACCATGTTGACCACTGGTTTTGAGGGAATGATATGAGGTCTTAAGTAGGAATTGATTCCAAGGGCCAACAACTCCGGCAGTGAAAATCAGGCTGAGATGGGTTGAGGTGAATAGTTCAGGATTTTGGCTGAGAATCAAGCAAGGATATCTGGGACCATTCTATTAGTGTTGGCCATGAAGGGCAGGACAGTTCAGGCACCAGGCTGGGCAAGGCACACTCTGATATCTCAGCAGATAGCATCAACGATTTCATGGTCCCATTCAATGAGCTTTCATGAGCTTTCATCTGGCTTCACCTGACATTCTGTACCAATCATTCCATTTCTTATTACTCTATCAGGTGTCCTCACTTCTCTTTCTCTCTATTATTGTTGGCTCTTCATTTTCCATAGCAGATGGGTTGAAGCAGAAAAATTGTGATGCTTAGCAGGTTAAGTTGGACATTTCCCTGAGCCAACAAGCCCTCTGAGAGTTCCATATGTCCATGGAACAGGTCCTGAGTTGGACATTTCCCTGAGCCAACAAGCCCTCTGAGAGTTCCATATGTCCATGGAACAGGTCCTGACTGTCCACCATGAAACTTCTGTACTCTTAGCCAAAGGGAAGAGTATCGAAGAGCTCATAATTATACAGCCCTGTACAAATTCTAAAGCACTGTCATACACATGATCTCATTTTATTCTCATAATTCTCTGAGGTATGTATAAAAGTAATCATTATTTTAAATTCCAATTAATATGTGAACATTCTGATTAATTTTCCAGACTCCTGTACTGACCAGATACACCAAGGGAACCAATGTCCCATTCCTTCCTTCACATATTGTCTTAAAAGAACCTGCCCTAGCCAGTTTGGCTCAGTGGATAGAGTGTCGGCCTGGGGACTGAAGGGTCCCAAGTTTGATTCTGGTCAAGGGCATGTACCTTGGTTGTGGGCACATCCTCAGTAGGGGGTGTGCAGGAGGCAGCTGGTTAATGTTTCTCTTTCATTGATGTTTCTAACTCTCTATCCCTCTCCCTTCCTCTCTGTAAAAAAATCAATAAAATATAGTTTAAAAAATTAAAAGAACCTGATCCAGGCCCTTGAGTTTAACCATCATTTATATATGTATGATTGTTAATTATATATTTCCACTCCCATCTTCTCTCATGCACTTCAGAATCATATTCTTAGCTTCTTACTGAATACTCTCATCTGAAGGATCAATGCATCTCAGTTGATTTCCTCTACTCTTCTCTTCTCTTCTTACATTTGCAATGAACAATCTCACTAGGAGTCCCATTTACTAAACTAGCACTAAAAAAAAAAAATCTTAGTTTCATTCTCTCTTTTTTGGCTTCTCTTCATCTCTATACTCTCATTTCATGGTGATTTCATCCAAATCTAGAACCTCAAATAGCATCTATGTGTTAATCTATAATAATAAAAGTAAATAATATGCTAATTCGACTGGACGTCCTTCCGGATGAAGCCAGGGCTGCGAGGGAAGCCCGGGTCCTGGGTGCCAGAGGGAAGCCCGTGCTGGCAGCTGGGGGAAGGAAGGCCTACTCTTGCAAGTATTTCGTGCATTGGGCCTCTAATAATCTCACATTTACATATTCAGTCCTGATTTATCTCCTGAACTCAGCTTGTATATCCAAGTTCCTACTCAATAACTGCACTGAAATATAAAGCAAATATGGATGTGTAACCTACCATATATGAAGTAGAGTTTGTGACTTTTAACTCCAAAATGGCTCCCCTTCCCAGTGTTGCCTATATTAGTAAATGGCAGCTAGTTCCTCAGGATGAAAATCTTGTCTTATTTCATTGATCTCTTTCACATGCACATCTAACCCTTAACAAAATTGCTCTATTTTCAATACATTTTCTAAGTCTAACCACTTCTCTACCTTCCACAGATGCTACCTTAGTTTAAGCCACCATCGTGTCTTATTTGGGCTATAATAGTAGCCTCTGAATTTGTCTTCTATTTCCTATTTTGCCATGTAGCTGCCACAATAATGCTTTAAAAAGACAAGTCTTCCTCAAAAATGTTTAATGGCTCTTATAACACTTAGAAATGTCTTAACCTATAAGATCAGGCTCCTGGCCACCTCTCCAAACTCATTTCCTAATACCTAGTTATCTCTGTAATGATCACATTTGCCTCGTGTTGTTAATTGTATAATCAAGCTCACTCCCACCTCAGGACCTTGGCATTTTTATTATCTTTACCTGAAACATTGTTCCCCAGACTTCTCATGTCTCACTTTCTCAAATGCTACTCTTTTCAAAGGAGTCTTCTGCAATCTAAACTAGCTAAACCTGCTAATTTCTCTTACCCGGAATTACTTTTTTTCATAGAACTTTTCTCATTTTGAGATTATATATTTGTTTATATATTTTATCTATAGCTTATTCCAAAGGCAACAATTTTCAATGACATTAGCTTTTCCTTTTGGGTAAATCCTTTTTGTTTCTAAATAATATGCAGACATTGCTAATTCTTGACTTATAAAACAGACTATCATTTAACTTCTTATTATGGTAGATGGTAATCAAGCTTTCCTATATCATTTCTTTTTCTTTGAATCATCCTTTGTAATACCAGGACTTGTTAAATAACCACTCAGCCATTAATATGATGCGGTTAAGTATTTTTCACTGATGAGTTAGTACCACATAATAAATATGCTTCTTCTTTTGAATAATTTTCCACTTTCTTTGGGGAAGATTTAAGAACCTCTATAGAGGAGAAGAGGATGGTTGCTTACAAAGAAACATGAATCACACCAATATCAGACTTCTCATCAGCAAATCCAGATAGTAGAGGGCAATGGAATAAGTCTTCAAACATTGGAAGAAAAATAAATTTTAGTCTATACATTTATACCCAGCTAAAATGTTAATAAAGAATGAAGGACAAAATAAAGACATTTCCAAACGTACACAGACTCAGGAGGTTTACTTTTTATGCATTCTGTCTGCAAATAAAAACATTTTCTGAGGATTGTATCTCAGCAAAGACAATAACTCACAAAAGACTCCACAAAATGTAGGAAGACAAGGAATTTAGTAAATATTAGAACTAATGTAGAATTTCTTTCTTAAAATAAAAACTAGGAAGCAAGTATGAAAATAAATCAGTTCAGCCCTTGCCGGTTTGGTTCAGTGGATAGAGCATGGGCCTGTGGACTGAAGGGACTCGGATTTGATTCCAGTCAAGGGCATGTATCTCGGTTGCAGGCTCCTCCCCAGCTGGGCCTTGGTTGGGCTGCGTGCAGGAGGCAACCAATTGATGTATTTTCCTCACATCAATATTTCTCTCTGTCTTTCAACTCTCTAAAAATCAATGGAAAATCATCCTTGGGTGAGGATTAAATAAATAAATAAGTTTGACTTAAAGTAGTATTTATATAATCATAATGCTGTAAATGCGATTTATTGATTTTTAAAGTTTACAATCAAGCTGAGGATAAGCACAAAAGATAATGACCTTTACCTAACGGAATCTAAATGTTATGAGGCCTAACATATAAAAGTGGTGGTAGAATTCTCATAATGTGCTAGTTAAAAGAGGTTGCTGGGGAGGGTTCAAGGTGAACAGGTGTTATTTAATGTAAACACCCCAATTTACTCATTATACATGGTAAAGGTTTAAGAGAATTGGCATAAAGTTGATAGAAGAAAAAAATAAAATTTAATTATATTCTATGGCTATAATAAAGTTATATATAATATTATAAAATTAGCCAACTGAAAACCAAAAATTAATATATGTAACAAGGTTTGTGTCTTCAAATAAGAGAGAAATAGTCAATTAGATCATGTTCTAATCTTTAAAAGAGAGTTAATACATATTACCTAAAGTTGGCAAACCAAGAAATAGAAGTATATCATTTAAAATTAAAATTATAAACACCAAGAAGAACCTAAAACTGAAATGTTTAAAGATGGCCACTTTGGGGAAGGATAAAGACTAAAATGCATGATTTTATTAATTTTTTTCCATGAAACTGTATTAATCTTCTAAAAAATTAAAACAAGAAAAACATGAGAAAAAATGAATCACCAAATAGAGAATACCAATAAAGAGATTGATATTATTTTAACAAATTGAATAGGAATGAAAGAGAGCTCAGCCAGGACTTGTGTGGGTCAGCAAAATTGAAACATGGGGCAGCTTTGTATTTTAAGACTATTTTGCTTGTAAGTTATAGAAATCCAAATCATAATGATTTAGGCACAAAGGGAACATAATGGCTCACATAATTAAAAGTCTGGGATCAGGTCTGGCTTCAAGAAAGTTTGGATTCAGGTGTTCAAACAATGTCATTGAAAATTTATCTCTTGTCATCTATGTGTTGACTTCACTCTCAGATAGATTCCACCAGCTGTGTTCAACAGCAGAAAAAAATGCCACTTTCCCAATAGTGGGAAATTCCTGACTACTTTTTACATTGGCCAGGACTGGGTCATGTGCTCCTTCCATAACCAATCACTGTGGCTAGAAGGCTATTGTGCTCTAATTGGCTAGCCTGGGTCAGAACCATGATAAGTCCCATCCAAAATACATGGACTGGGAGTGGGAGAAGGAGTTCTCTCAAACAAAATTCGGAATGAGCTAAACAAGAAGGGGGATGAATTCTGAACAAGAAAAAAATAACCAATGCTCATTCCGGACAGTGGGCCAGTTGATCAACTGAAGGTGTTTAAAGCTTGGGTGGGAAGTCAGAGGCCCAGCAAGGAGCTGAGACTTGAAGGATTAACTAACCTGTGAGAGCAAGTCTGACTGCAGATGCTATTCCAACGGTGTTTCCCTATTGTGTTTCTTGCTAAAGTAGTGCTTCTCAGATTCTGATTTGGGAGGTCTGGGGAAGAGTTCAAGAGTCTGCATTCCTAACAAGCTATGGAAGTGATACTGATGCTGCTGGCTCATGGACCACATTCTGATGTGGGGTTGTGCTGAAGTATCAGGACATCGCCATTCAATCATCTCCAGCTGTGGTGAATTCACCATCTTGATTGCCCTTCTCTTGAAATGGTGGGGTTGGAAGGCTCTGAGTGCCCTTAGTAGGCTCTGTCCTGCTATCAGTCACCTCTCTCGGGATAGCATGGGGATGGAGGCAGCCTTTCCATCAGAATAATGGACCTCCCCATTTCCCTACTCCAGGCCTGCACTGGTTTAAGCATTGGACCAAAGGAGATTCCTGGCTTAGGGTTCAGGGAATATTAGTTAGCAGGCTGATAATCACCATTTTACTCAATAAAGAACCAGAGAGTACTCTACTTCTTGCTACTTATTTATAGCTCTTTGGCTATAAACTAGAGAGTTTTGCCAATCCCCTGATGACTACAGTTTCATGAGTGGGCCATGCTGAGGCCAATTCAAATCAGCAGAACTGTTCGGTTGACCCACAGGTTAATGAGCCATACCAAATGGCTGTTGTTATGATCCACTGAGTTTTGTGGAGGTGTATAATACTGCATTATTGTGACAATAGATTACTAAAAGATTCTGTATATGAACTTGGGCAACTTTTTAATTCCCTCTAAGCCTCTGCTTCCTCTGTAAAATGCTGGTAAATTTACAGAATTATATGAATAGTAAATGATGAGGAAGGTAAAGAACTTAACAGAATATTCCAATAAATGGCAGAATTAGGACTGCAATTTGACTTTCTACAGCTAGTCTTTAAGAAGCTTTATGGAGAAAGAAACTTTCTGGTAGAATTAAGCAATGGTGTGAGTTACAGAAGAGAGAAACATCTTGTGATTCTGCTTGGTGTCCTATTTTATATTTTCCCTACCAACTTGTAAGTTTTATTTTTCCCTTTTTATAAATGAGGAAACCATGACTCAGAAACATTAGCTGACTTTGTCAGAATCAGACAGCTAATAGAGGAGGCCCTGGAATAAGAAACAACTTAGGTCTTTTCACCCTAATGACCTTGTTCTTTCCTCCAATAAAATCCAGTTCAAACCTTACTGTTTTTATGAAAATATTACATTCAAGACTCCCACTACAGAATAAGAAAATATATGTCATAGCCAAAATTTTCAAAGATTATTTTTATTTTTTTCCATTTGATTTAATATTTCTTTTTTTCTTTCTAGAATGAGTCTCTCCCCACCCCCCACCACCACCTCCCCCACTGCTGCCTTCAGATCCTTGTAGTTAAAATTCAAGCAGAAGGCAAGTGACTCAGCAAGTTGGATGTTAATCTTGGTGGTTTATTTATTCTTAAAGGACAAAAAATTATCTTAGCATATCTAGAAAGAAGACAATGAAAATGTTAAGGCCTTTATGGGAAAAGCATCTTAGAAACACACAGCTTATTTTTTCTTTCTTTCTTTCTTTCTTTCTTTCTTTCTTTCTTTCTTTCTTTCTTTCTTTCTTTCTTTCTTTCTTTCTTTCTTTCTTTCTTCAGGGCAGGAGAAGAGGCCCAAGCTTAGAGCAGACTTTAAATGACTTTAACATATTTTTTTACTCACATGGACAAGGTATTATTTCTTCCTGCATTTAATGCCTATAGGAAATCAGGCCTAGAATAGACTTTGTCAAATTTGATCCCTTGCCTCTAAATCTTGGTCTGACTAGACATAGCATTTCTATTTTTAGTCATAGGAACAAAAGACTCAAAACCCATTGTTTCCATTTTGAACCACATGACCTGGATTTGGATGATGTATTGGTCAGAATAGGCAAGATTATACTGCAATAATAAACACCCTCATGTTCATAATGGCTTAACCTAACAAAAATTTATTATTTTTCAAGCTATTTGTCCAGTTATGATAAGCATGGACTTTCTTCATTATAATCACTGACAGCTTTCTACTGATGAGACTCTAGAATGGGCTTCCACGATTGTCAGTGTTGGGAGAAAGGGGGAATCAGCCAAGCCCAGAAACTTAAATGCTTCCACTGGAAGAGACATATGTCACTCCTGCCCATATTTAATTGTGAAAATCAAGTTATCTGGCCTCTCTTACTTTATAGGGTGGGAAAGTAGAGTCCCCAGTGTTCCTGTAGAAGTAGAACTGGAGGTTTTACAAACAGTTCTAATAACCAGCCCAGATGGCCTTTCTGATGGTCAAGTATGGTCCTTGCCTCTCCTGGGCCAATGATGAAATAGGATCCTGGCCAACTCACTTTCTTCTTGGGTTGACTAACTTCTTCCCTTAGAAAAAAACATGCAATATCTTAGAGGTGAACATGTATAAGATGGCCATGAGACATTCATATGGAGATGTCAGGTTGGTAATGGAATGTATGTCTATTTATAAGTCTAAGCTAGTGCATCAGTTAGCTATTACTGTGTAACAAAGCACACCAAAAGTCAGCAGCTTAAAATAATAACTATTTTATTAGTTTATATCTCTTCAGGTTGGTGAATTATCCTGGGCCATGCTGGTAGTCCTATTTGGTCCCACCTTTCCCAAATACTTCAGTACTCAGCTGTGAGTTGTCTATGTGGCTTTGCTTCTGGGGGTTGGTTAATTGTCAGATAGTATAATGATCTACGTGCTTTTTAAATTCTTTAGTGGGCTGCCTTGAGCTTGCTCACATGATAGAAGGAAGGTTTCAAGATTAAGCAGATGCTTAAGCTAACAATTTCTACACTATCACTTCCCCAGCATTCTATTGACCAAAGAAAGTTATAAGACCAGTCCAGATTCAGTGGGCAGAGAAGCAGACTCCACTTAATAATGGGACCTCTTGCAAAGTCACATTGCAAAGGGGTATGGACACAGAGGGCCATTACTTGGGCCATCAATGCAATTAATTGACTATAGTACAGGTTATAATTTGAGTCTTCAGCATATAGATATATAAGTGAGAACAAATAAGCTTAACTAAAGAGAAAGTGTAGATAAAGAAGAGTCTTAAGAAATTCCAGCATTTGGCCAATGAAATTGGGACCAGAAAAAATGCCTTAGAAAGTGAAACAGGAAGTAGAAGTTGTAGAGCATGAATAAATGTTTAATAAAATGTTTCTTGGAGGGACAGCCTCATCCTATATAATAAAAGGCTAATATGCAAATAGACCGAATGCAGAACAACTGTAACAACTGAACCATCAGTCGCTATGACATGCGCTGAACACAAGGGGGGTGGGGTGTGCAGAACATGGCCAGTGGCGGCAGCAGTGGGATAGTGGAGCAGTTGAATGGGGGCACCAGACCAAGGCAGGGCATGGTCGCTGTCATCGGGGTGAGCCTCTGGTAGTTATTGAAAATTCTTTGCTCCCGTGCACCGAGGTCCCACCCAGCACTCTTGGTGCCATCAGCATGTGTGGGCGGCAGCTGCTGGCCCCAATTGCCCCTCAGGGATTCTCCACCTCTTCCTGATCCCAAAGGGAGATCAGGGCCGGCAGCCGGCTCTTGCACCCACTGCCGGTGCCCCGCACCAGTTCCTATCACTTGACGCCATCAGCAGGTGCAAGCAGCGGCTGCCAGCCGTGATCGCCCCTGAGGGCTTCTCCACCTACACTTGCTCCACCTACCCTTGCTCCTGAGGGGAGATTAGGGCAGCAGTTGCCACTTGCACCTGTTGATGGCACCAGTCCCAATCACTTGGCGCCATCAGCGGGTGTGAGTGGGTCTGGCACCATCAGTGCATGGGAGTGAGGCAGCAGTGGGAGGGGCGGGGGGGAGCTCAGAGGATGGCCCAAGACTTGCCCCTGTGCCCACCACAGCCTTGTGACCCACAGTTACTTTTAAGGTGCACGAATTCGTGCGCTGGGCCCCTAGTACTTATATAAAGTTAATAACAAGGTATGACAACTATACAGGTCTTTCTCAAGAGCCCATCACTGAGAATCCTTCAGAAAGATTTTAAAAAGTCAACCTTTTGGTTGGTTACATAGGTGTTTTCAGTTTTTGAAAAAAAATAATCAAATCATATCTTTATTATTTGTGTAATATTCCATGTGCATATTGTATTGCAAAAATGATGTTTAAAAAATGCTCACCTCAACTCTCTGGGTTGATACCTGATAATGATTTAGTTTGATTAAAAATACTAAATGTCTTTTCTTAAGAACTTACCTTTTTATACTAATTTACATATATGTAATATAGTTACATATATTTCTGGACCAAAATTTAGAAAAAGAGGTTTGAGAATAAACAAAATAAATTCTTTCTCCTTATAAACAATTTAATCACAATGGATTTTAAAAACGTTTAGTAGTTTTGAAAAACAAATATAATCTTTGTCTTCTATCCCAGCTTAAATGAACCCACAATATGTAAAAAAGGGACTTTAGTTCTCTGCTTTAGCATACACTGTACTTTATCATAGAACAAAAGAAAATTCAAACAGAGAAATTGCTTTTTGTTATAAATTTATGCTAACAAAAGGTAAGAAGTTTCTTTTGAATAAGGCAATTGAAGAAAAAAGAAACGGAACAGTTAGAAAGAAAAGAAGACCTTGCAGGAATTTAAAGAAAGGTCAGATCAGATAGGAGTGTGCTTGCAAAACTGGAATGGGAACAAATTGGCTGGGTCAAAAAAGAGCAAGTAGCTTTTAGAAAATTGGCTGTAGCAATAATCATAGCATCTAAAGTTGGTTGGGTGATTTGGGGATGCTGGGGAGGAGGGATGGCAAGAAAGCCCAAATCTTCTTGAAACTTATCTCATACTTTAAGAAAAGTTAAAATAGAAACAGTCCTCATATAACTTATGCAACTAAAGATTTATTATAAACTATATATTCATGGCCTGTGAGCCTAGTCCAGGGGTGGGCAAACTTTTTGACTCGAGGGCCACAATGGGTTCTTAAACTGGACCGGAGGGCCGGAACAAAAGCATGGATGGAGTGTTTGTGTGAACTAATATAAATTCAAAGTAAACATCATTACATAAAAGGGTATGGTCTTTTTTTTTTTTTTTTAGTTTTATTCATTTCAAATGGGCCGGATCCGGCCCGCGGGCCGTAGTTTGCCCACGGCTGGTCTAGTCAATGACTGAACTCTCATAGAGTTGACTAAATTGTCAGGCACTTAAGAGGATGCAGTACAAGGACCCTTAATTCAGATAAGGAAACTGAGGCCAGAGTGATTAAATAATTTGCTGAAGGCTACCTAAACTAACAATAAAGGGGTACAGGGCTGGTCTGAGTTAATCACCTCAAAGTCTAAAGAGACAGGCTTATGTTTTTGTAGATAAACCATGGGAAATTTGACCTTGTGGAAGATACAGTTGGTATGGATTTTTTTTTTTAAATTGGACAAGGCCTGTGACTAGAAACAGTGGGAATGCCAAAGGAAGAGTTTTACAATGGGTGCCAATTTCTGTAAGGATGAGTGCAGCAGTTTTTTGTTTTTTTTTCCAATGGCCACAAATTCTTTGATACCTCTTCCATTGAGAGCTTGGGGTCTACATTGCCTCTCCTAGATCTGGGCTGGCTTGTAACTGTCATCTCAAGCACAGATTGGGGGGTTGGGGAGCAAGAATAGAAGCCAGGCCCCCAGTTCAGAGGCTGTTGCTGCCATACAGAATGATGGCAGCTTGGACTGGAGGGGTGACTCTGGAAATAGAAAGAAGCAAAGAAACTCTAACTATATTTTGGAGGTAGAATTAACTGGACTTGGTTATAGAGTGGATGTGGGAAGTGATGGCTTGAGCAATTAAATGTTGCTAATTTCCCTAGATGGGAAAAACTACGCATAGAAATAACAAGTCTTATTTTAGCCATGTTCCATTTGAAATGACTGTGAGATGTGCTAATTTCTACTGGTGTTTGGATATCCAGTGGACAATTGGACCTACAAACCTGGAGCTCATGGGAGTGATCTGAGCTGGATATAGATCTTCTCTTATGATACAAAAATGAGTTTTTGCAACCTGAATTATTGTTATTTTTGACACAGCTATGCTGGCCTTTCTCCAAACCCATGAATCTCAGTGTGCTCTTGGACTTCCCAATCACTTCAGATTTGGGCTTCTTGCAAAACCAGGGCCATCTTCCTGCATCTCTGTTTTTGTACCTATGAAGATGTTTTTTAGCTTTCTCCTTTTGTGAACGAGGGCAAAGGCTTACCAGATTTCTGGGCTCTTAGCCACAGCATCAGAAAAAAAATCAAGGTCTGTAGCTTATCTAAGCACCATACATTTGCAACTTCACAGCAGCCCTGAGTACTGAGACCCAAAGTCTGAGAAAAAGGTAGTGCCTCTCATGAGTTTCGACTGTAAAGTTCTGTAACCCAATGTGGTGGATTGCATCCATTTTTCAGTCTATAAAAGCCTTAAGGAATGACTGCTCCTCCAGGTCTATTAATTAACTCCCATTGGACTGTAGCGCTGGCTGGTACCCTGCTCCAAAATTCACATTGTCCATCTCAGAATGGCCATTATTTTCCTATTAGGTCATTTCTAGTCCCTCAAACTTGTTAGCCTGACCCCATTAAGTCACAGTTTTGGAAAGATACACCTGTCTAACTCCTTTCCTCAGAAATCATTTCCATTATTTCTGCAATCTTTGCAATTGGTCCTTGTCATAGAAAATAAAAAGGCTTAAAAGAGTAGAAAAGGATGCTTTCCTCCAAGATACACCACACACCTACATGGATCATTCTGGATTCTTCCTTTAGGAATCTTAACTGTGACATGCCCCACTGATAACATGTTGAGGTAGGTTCTATATGATCGGGCAGGGGGAAGTCAGTTAGGTAGTGTCAACAATTTTGTTTTTTAGAAGACTAGGACAAAATTATTACCAGAGGGAAAAGTAGCATCTTTCACGAATAGTTAAGATCATAAGCTCTGGGGACAGACCAATCTGAGTATATAATCCTAGCCTGACTCTTGACTATCTGACCTTGAGCACAACCATTTAATATTTTCGTAAAATGCTCTTTTTATCTAGATTGTTGCACTTCTAGCTCATCTTTATCTTCAAGTCTTAACTGAAATGTTCCTCCGTCTGCTCTCTCACCTAAGGAAATCTTCCCCATCTCTGGCTAATAATATCCTTATTCATTCCTCTATTTCCTTCCTTGTACTCATGATATTATTTATAATTGTCTTATTTACAAAGTTTGTTTGTGTGCCTTTATGTTTTTCAGTTACTACTTTATTCCTAGCTCAGAATAGGTGCTCAATTAATGGAATGTCTGAACAAGACCAAAATTGCCAGCCAGTCTGGTAAGAAAACTCAATCTGATTATTTGCTGTCCTCTGCTGAGCACTATTTGATAGAAATATAATGCAAGCCATTTATGTCATTTTAAATTTTCTAGTCATCACATTAAATAAGTAAAAAAAGCACAGATGAAATTAATTTTATAATGTGTGCTATTTCACCCAATACATACAACACATTTTAACATATACTCAATAAAAAAATTATGAATGTAAAAATTATTGAGAAAATTTACTCAACTTTTTTGTAGTAAGTCTTTGAAATCTGGTATTTGATACTTAGAGCACATCTTAATTCAAATGTTATGTTTTCATAGGAAATCCCTGATCTGTATCTCAATTTCAAAAACTTTATAGTTCAAAAAGGAGATTCACATACTGCTATTGTTACAAACAAGCTTAAATATTTTCCAATACTTGAATTAAGCATTTAATGTATGTTTCAATAAATTAAAATGAATTAAAATTTAAAATTCAGTTTCTAATCATGGTAGACACATTTCAAGTACTTAATGGCCACAAGTGGTCTGTGGCTGGCTACCATATTGTAGCTCTAGACATCTTTGGCAAACTTTTCTCATCGTGTTATCTTATGAAAATGTTTCAGCTTATGTTGTTCCAAAAGGAAGAAGAGGAAGGAACTTGTACACATTCAGTGGTGGTGAATGCCAGATAATTTGGCAAATATTTCCTGAATAACACTTTATAATGAGCTTAAGAGGCTGGTTTCCTTGTCCCCATTTTATACATTGGGAAACGGTAAGCTGAGAGAGAGAGAGAAATTGCTGCAAACACATGGCATCTTTCTCTCTCTCCAGTGGTATCCAAAAGAGAAAAAAGTAAGCACACCTTCAGTTTTCTACCCTGCCCTCCTCATCTAATTCTACATATGACCCCAAACACCTGAGAGTACGCTCAACTTCTGCTCAGGTGCAGGCAACACAATGCAGGCTTTCTGTCCCACTCCTTGCAGAGCAGGGGAAGGCTGGTCACAGGTGAGGTTCTATGCCCATGGAATAGAACTAACTTCTCTCCTTCCCCCTTGAAGGGCACTTGAAGTAGTACTCCTCCTTGAAGGTGAGAAGAGCCTTGCCTTGCCTCATAGCCAAAAACTCTCCAGAAAATTAAAATCTTCCCACTGTTCTATGGTAAAGACACTTCCTTGGGTTGGGCTGGCCTCTGGGAGTGTGGAGACCAATTGGACTTCAATCATTTGAAATCTGCATTCTTCAACTTGCACAACATTCCTTCTCTCCTCTTTTGGAAAAGATAAATTGTAGTTTAAAACAAGTCTGTGGTGACCAGTCATCATCTGTATTCATGTACTCAGTTTCTCAAAAGAGTTCAGGTGGTAAAAAATAATTTTGATGACTTTATATGTCTGAGTTTACCAGTTGCCTCTCAATATCCCCTTTTCTCTCTTCTTCAGTGACAGAATACCTTATTATTTTTTAAATATATTATTTTTCAGAGAGGAAGGGAGAGGAAGAGATAGAAACATCAATGATGAGAGAGAATCATTGATCAGCTGCCTCCTGCATGTCCCCTACGTGGAATCAAGCCAGCAACCGGGCATGTGCCCTTGACCAGAATTGAACCCAGGACCCTTCAGTCCATGGGCCTATGCTCTGATGCTCTATCCACTGAGATAAACAGAATATCTTATTTTTAGTTGGCACATGCCCTCCCATGAGGACAAAGACTATACTTTTCAGCTTTTCTGGCAGTTAACCATGATCATGTGACTACATTTTGGACAATGCAGTGTAAGAAGATATGTGATGTGAGGTGGATGGAGTTTCCTGAAAGAAAAAGTCTCTACCCTTCTTCACTTCTTTCTCCAATGCACAGGCTTGAATGCAGAGTTGATGGCTGGAATTTTGGTAGCCAGGTTAGATCAGGTGGTAGAGACCATACAACAAAGATAATGGAGCAACAAGATAAAAGGAACTTGGGTACTTGGTATCATGGGGTGCCAAACCTGTCCTAAGCTATCTAAATCTAGATTCTCTTTATGAAAGAGTGTATACACATATATCTTCCTTGAGTCACTATTATTTTTCATTTTTTTGTCACATGCATCTGCATCTAAATTAAGTCCTAAGTGAAACACGCACACATTGAAAGTAGAAGACATTTATGGAGGTGAGACTTCTGCAATGTAAAAGGCCCAATAAATAAGACTAAACATGGATTAAAACTTAAATGGGAAGTTTGAGGCCCCACTTGCCATGCTCACTGTGAAGAGGTAGCTGACCTCTAGGCTCATCACCCATATTTATTCAGGATGCAATATATATCCATTAGGTCCTTAGATTCAATTTTGTACCTGAGGAGCTCCTTAGCATTTTCCAGAATTTTTATTATTTTATCTTTTTTCCTACCTGATTTCTTTTCTTCCCCTTGTCTCACTCTCACCCACTTTTCTGGGTTCATTTCTACATTAGATTTTCCTGTGTTATTCTTCACAGAGGTGCAGAATGGGACAATTACCTGGGCAAGTATTTTTCTGGTTAGAAAAGGATGGCACAAGAGTTGAACAGAGAGACAAAAAGACTGGCTTCCGCCCTAATCGGTTTGGCTCAGTGGATAGAGCATCAGTCTGCGGATTCAAGGGTCCCAGGTTTGGTTCTGGTCAAGGGCATGTACCTTGGTTGCGGGCACATCCCCAGTAGGGGGTGTGCAAGAGGCAGCTGATTGATGTTTCTCTCTCATCAATGTTTCTAACTCTCTATCCTTCTCCCTTCTTCTTTGTAAAAAATCAATAAAATATATTTAAAAAAAAAAAAGACTGGCTTCCTGGACTGTCAGAAAGTGATGTGGAATGTTGGTCTCATTATCCCAGCCTGTTTAATAATGCACAAAAGACACATGCAAAAAGTGAGTGTGTAGGAAAAAGAGCGAAAGAAGTGCCCAAATTGAAAGCAGTGGTTATCCCTGCGGGATGGGGTAGAAGATATAGTACAATATTTTCTTCTTATATATTCTTGAATTATTTTCAGTTTTTCCCTTAGGATGAGAGTATTTTATTCTACAGTTTGAGAAATGGAAATGGCAACATGTCCACAGTCAAGAGGTGCTAAAGATTATAAGGTCATAGAAGCCAATAAATGTTAAACTTTGCCTCCATCTAAAGACATGCACAGGCCAAGACCACACTTGAAAACCTTTGCTCCTACTGGATCTGCCCTTGGGCCTTTTAGGAGCTTCTCTTCTGTTTAGTCAATACGAGGGAGTTGTTGCTGGGTAAACAGTCGGAGGAGATCTGGGCCAGGCTGGGGCCACCTACGACTAAATATCCACAGACTTACACCTACATGCTTATGTCAGGTACTGATTCATGAACTCATTTTCACTTTCTTATCACACTGTTTTCTGAGCTACCTGAAATACCCAATTCCTCTTATTGGCAGGTATTTTGCTGTTCTTTCTAAGAACCCGTTTCTCTGTACGGCTTCATGGTTATTGGATTATTATTGGAGACTGATTGTATTAACAGACAGAGATTTCCATGCCTCTCTTTCTCCACAGCTTTGGTGAGTAACCTTCCACACTGGTCCTGGAACTCACCATGAGGTGTGTTTGGTTAATGAGACAGTAGCCATCTCATTGAAAGAAAATGCTTGAAAAAGTACATTTGCATTTTTGCTTTCTCTCTTGGACCCTTGCACCATGAAGAGAATGTGTCTGAGCTAGCCTGCTGGAAGGATGTGAGAGATCCATGGAGCAGAGCCAAGTCATCCCAGCTGAGGCCATCTTAGATCAGCCAGCTGACAGCCAAGCTGGCAGCTCATAGTGGATACCTGCGTAAGCCCTGCCAAGATCAGCCAAAGCTATCCAGACTTGCTGAACTTGCTAGTGGGACCAGAGGCTGATGAAAAATAACAATTGATTGTTGTTTTATGCCACTAAGTGTTGAGGTGGCTTGTTGCATAGCAATAACCAGTTGATTCAGTTGCATACTTCCTCCCCCACCTGCCCCCCTCCCACCTCATTACCACAACCAGCTCTGCAATTTACCATTTATAGAACTATATCAGTTAGTTTTCTCTGTGTAACAAATAATCCCAATTTTGGGGGGCTTAACGCACAACCATTACTCATGAATCTGTGGGTCAGCTATGGGTTCTGCTGATTTGAGTTGAGCTCATCTGATCTAGTGGGTCTTGCTCATGCATTTGTCATCAACTAGGAGTTTGGAAGGTGCAAGCTGATTTATTTGGGATGATGGGGTCTTTTTTCACATGGTCACACATCATTCAGCAGGCTAGTCTGAGCTTATTCACATGATGGTCAGAGTTCCAGAAGTATGCAACGGTAGCATGAAAGCACTTTTCAAACTTCTGTTTACATCACGTTTATTCTATCCCATTGACCAAAACAAAACATGGCCAAGCCCAGAGTCAGTATGGAATAGCACTACCAAAAGATGTAGATACAGAGGGGCATGAAAAATTAGGGCCACTAGTACAACTAATCAACCATAGTGACATCACACAAATCAGTTGGTTTTTCTGAGTCTTAGCTTCTTCCTCCAAAAAATGGAGACAGTGATAATGATAGGTTGAGTTAACTCCTGGTACCTGTGAATGGTACCAGATATAATCGTTAAGATGAGGTCATTAGGGTGAGCCCCAATCCAATATGGCTGGTGTCCTTATATGAAGAGGAAAACACCATGTGAAAACAGACACACAGGGAGAACACCATCTAATGATGAGGGCAGATATTGGCATGATACAGCTGCAAGCCCATGGATGCTGAAGATTGACAGCCACAACTAGGAGCTAGGGAGAGGCAACGAAGAATTCTACCCAGAGTCTCAAAGAGAACATTGTCCTGCCAACACCTGGATTTTAGACTTCTAGCCTCCAGAACTGTGAGACAATACATTCCTGTTGTTTTAAGCCACATCATTTGTAGCCCTTTGTTACAGCAGCCCTAGGAAACTAATACAGAGCCTAAGACTTCTGGCATAGCTTTTTTCAAGGACCAATGAGAACAGAGACTGCTGATGGTTGGGCTCTAGCCTTATCATAGGTAATATATTCTGAGATAAAGCCAATCCCATTTCATATTGGAGGAAGCTCTGGGAGCAGGGATGAGGTTGTACAGCTGCTGCAGCATCATCAGAACTACCTCAGATCTCTGGTTTTATAGGCCTTGGGGATTCCAAAGGAGGAAAAAGCCAGCATCCCTTGTCTTGCTGTCAGCCTCCTCCTGGTTAGTGGTCAGCTCTCCAGGCTCCTGATAGATACCTGCCTCCACGGATCCCTGAGCATGGAATGGGGCATGCCGGCAGGGCCTGGGATGTTTCCTTTTGCTGAAGGAGAAGCCCTGAGCTCTGACGGCTGGCTTTGTTCCCAAGAAGCTCTAGCTCTGGAAGACAGAGGCTAAAATTAATCTCCCTTACCTTGTGATTTCTATACTGTGTCCTTCATTCAGACTCATTTATTATACAGGGATCTTGGTCTGGGCATTGCTAGAGGCAATGCGTATTTGCAGCCAAATACGCGAAGAACGGCTCTCCTCTCCTCTCTTGTAGGAAGTCTCATATCTCCCCAGGCATTTTATGAGGCTAAGAACATGAAGGTGCTCCCAGAATGCACCACCAGATTTCTCCCAGAATTCTCCCTGTCGCCTCGCAGTTTCATAACATTGCTCACTCGGTTCTCTTTGACCAGAGAGGGCTTTCCTACCTTCTCTACCTATAGTAGTGGTTCTTAAACTTGGAGGACTTTAAAGTGTGGGTCAGAATAGAGAGAGCACAAAGCTTGAGACAAAAGACCCAAGTTTGAGATTCATATGGAACATTTAATGCGTGTCTTTGAGCAAGTCACTCAACATCTCTGTACCTTAATATTACTATCAGTATTATCTGGTGGAGAGAGTAACTTCATTCTTAGAATCAACTAAGACAGTGAACCTGAAAGTACTAAATTGTGTAAGTGACTATTCTATTTAGAAAGAAAAAATTCATTAATTTATTCCTCCAACTAATAAATATTGGAAGCCTGTTTTTTCCTAGGTCTCTGCTAGATGCTGAGAATAAGGTAGTGAACAACATAGTTGAGGTTTCTACCCTCATAGGTCTTATATTCTAGTGCAGGAAATCGGCAACAAAGTAGCAAAAAATAGGCATAATTGCAAATAAATAGATAATTACATGTTATAATGATTGCTAGAAAGAAAGCCAATATACTAATGAACTGGAGAATAATTGAGAAAAGCCATTTGGACTGCTTATTAAAAAACATGACAGAGTTAACATCATCTGAGATTGGAAGGCTCTAATCCTCGATGCCTGGAGTAAAAAGGTAGGCAAGTAGAAGTGTGATAGGGGAAAATGTTTTTTGTTTGTTTGTTTGTTTTACTATATTTCTATAATATCTTCTGAATTTTCAGTAGATCTATTTGTCTTTCTGTCTTGCTACTCTCTATTCATTGGACAACTGGTATCTACTGGTATATCTTCATGGGAAAGGCAGCCACCCATTAGACAAATGTTGAGGTCATTGAATTACAAAGGGGGCCTTATTAAGTCTAAGGAAACAAACGTTTAGAAAGGTTGTTTTGGTTGGCAAAAAGAAAAAATAAATTTAAAAATGTTAAGCATTTCCTTTACATATTAAGAGCAACTGGAGTCTGAACACAGGGTTTCACAATAAAGCAGATGTAGAGAGAATTTAGTTTATATTTAAAGAGAAGTTCAATGACAGAAGGGAGAAGATATTTTTCCACCACTAAAAGAGGGGGAGAGAGAGGAACTGAAGGACAAGTGGTCAAATATAAATATAGTGGTTCTTTATAGTAGATATAAAAAACCTTTTGGTTTTAGGGACATTATTATTGAACCGCAAGCATCCATAATTGCTTGCCTCCTTATTGATGATTTTATTAGGTGTTCATCATTATCTCACACAGTGCATGTGACTAGAGAAACTGAATTGCCCTCCAGTTACAGGGGTGGGGCTTAGTCGAAGCAAATTATGGTACTGTAATCTCAACCCTCTTGATGGCAATTGGTTCAGAAATCCAGGCTTTAACCAATCAGGATATGACATTTCTCTGTCCACTCATTTGTTTTGAGTTGGTCCAATCAGACTGAAGGAAAAACCTTTTAATACAAGTTTACAGAGAAGTTTTCTCCTCTCCCCCATTGATGATGAAGAAAGTAGGCTCCCAGTAGTATTTACAGCCAATTCTTTCCCATGTAGGAAACCAGCTTTGGCATTAGACTAACAATGTGGCTCTCAGAGTGAAGAGACAGAAGGGACTCACGTCCCAGCTGATATTGCTGAGGTCTTGAACCAACCAACTGTAATACTAAACTTCCCGTTTTGTAATATAATTTTATTTCTTGTTTAATCAGTTAGAGTTAGGCTTTCTGTTATTAAGAGCTAAAAGCATCCAAGATTATACAATAGTAGAAATAACCAGATTGTTTTGGAGGAGTGCCAGAACAGGGGGAAATTTTTCTCACTTTTCCTAGTAAGAACAGACCTTAGGAAAATTTCAAGATTATTATAAGAGTCCTATGCCAACATGGGGAGATGAAGGCAGAAAAGACATGGGCACATGGCATGATATAGTTAATCATCAAGAAAGCTTATGACACCCGCTTTAGTCTGAAAATGCTTTATAAGGAATTCAGAATTTCCTGGGTGACCTAGGAGGTAGGGGACACAGGGACTTGTAAGACAGTTGAGGAAGCTGGGTTGTGACCCCATCAGGGGACTCTTGCAGTAAAGGGTGTGTATATTTTGTAGTAGAGGGCAGCAGGGTGGACCCCTCAGACTAAGGTTGAATGGAAATCATTGCCATGTCCCAGAGGAGAAGTATAACCACCAAGACCCAAAGAGAAGGACAATTCAGTAGGGGCAGACCATGTATTATACAGGACCCATCAGAATTGATTAGAATTTTACCAGGTAAGGTGAGGTATACCTGAACTTGAGTTCATTGGGAATCAGCAGAGATAAGAATGTAAACTTTTAACCTATACCCAAATTACCAGGCTGTGAAACTCAAGGAGAAAGAAGAGATATATTCAGTATAGTCTTGATAGGGCATCTGGAATTGGAAGTGACTAATCATTTACCCAAATAAGACTAGATTAATCTGAAAGAGACTAAATTAAACTCATTGTGGTATATTGTAAAATTTGCCCTAATTCTTTCCCCAGGCTGTATCCATGTCCTTTGTCATGTGACCTCATAACTCCTCTTTCTAACAAGGTAGAGTCTGGGGTAAACTCTATTTCCTCACTCCTGGATCTGGAGTTGGTCATGTGACTTGCTATAGTGAACAGAATGAAACTGAAGAAATATGTCCTTGTTCTAAGTCTACGTCTCAAAGACCTGTGTGTTTCCATTTCCTTGCACTCAATGTCTGCCATCAACATGAAAACCTGCCCAGGGGTAGGAGTTGTGTGGAGGAGAGCTAAGTCACCCTGGTCATGCCAGCTGAAGTCATCTTAGATCAGCTGACAGCCCATATGTATTCGTTTTCTATTGCCACTGCAACAAATTACCACAATTTTAGTGACTTAAAACAATGCACATTTATTGTTACAGATCTGAAGATCATAAGTCTAAAAGGGGTCCACAGAGCTGCATTCCTTCTGGAGACTATAGATCTTTTCCAGCTTTTAGAGGCTGCCCATATTCTTTGATTTATGGACTCTTTCTCTATCTTCAAAGCCAGCAACATAGCATCTTCTCTCCTGTGTGACCTTCTGCCAATCTATACTAATAAAAGGGTAATATGTTAATTAGACCGGGAGACCTTCCGGGAGACCTTCTGGACGTCCTTCCGGACAAAGCCATGGTAGCAGGGCTGAGGCAGAGGCGGTTAGGGACGATCAGGATAGGAGGAGAGGGCAGTTGGGGGCGAGCAGGCCAACAGGGGAGGCAGTTGGGGCAATCAGGCTGGCAAGCAGAGTGGTTAAGGGTGATCAGGCAAGCAGGTGAGCGGCTAGGAGCCAGCGGTCCCGGATTGTGAGAGGGATGTCTGACTGCCAGTTTAGGCCCTATCCTAAACTGGGATAGGGCCTAAACCGGCAGTCAGACATCCCCTGAAGGGTCCCAGATTGGAGAGGGTGCAGGCTGGGCTGAGGGACACCCCCCACTGCACGAATTTCATGCACCGGGCCACTAGTCTTTTATAAAAGCTTGCCCAGATAATAGAAAATAATCTCTTCAGCTCAAATCTATAAATTAATTACATTTGCAAAGTTCCCTTAGCAGTGGTTCTCAACCTTCCTAATGCCGCGACCTTTAATACAGTTCCTCATGTTGTGGTGACCCCCAAACATAAAATTATTTTCGTTGCTACTTCATAACTGTAATTTTGCTACTGTTATGAATCATAATGTAAATATCTGATATACTATATGTATTTTCTGGTGGTTGTGACCCACAGGTTCTGGGGATTAGGACATGGATATCTTTTGTTACCATTATTCTGTCTACCATTCCAGGTATATGAGGAAGGTAGACCAAGATCATCAGATACAGATGTGAGAGAAATAAATGCTCATTGTTGTGTGTAACTGGGGTTTTGAGATAACTTGTGATATGGCATTGCCATATAAATTGATAACTGAAACACAGTAGAGATTGAGCTACCTTTAATAGGCAAGTTTCAAATGATATCCTCTCAGTTAAAATGAAAACTACAGTATGAGAACAAAAGAGCAAAGCAAGTTACTTTTCTTTTCTTTTTTCTTTTTTTCCTTCTATGTTTTTCCATTGTAGAAAAAAATAAGAAAAATAAAAAGTACTCTAATCATATTATTCTGAGATAATTATTATCAATATTTTTGTGCATATCTATCCAAAAATTTTCAAATATTCAATCCTAAAAATTTCTATTCTGGGACTCTCAATTGAAGATTGACCTGAACTAAGACATTTCTCCTTCTACCTTAAACATCTAGAAATACCAAAACAAACATATTGGAAAATAATAAGTAAAAGAAGGTCAGAGTTAGTACATTCTAAAGTATTGTCCTGTTTGGAAGAAGAAGATGCAGAATAAACTAAGATTTCTTTAGATTCAACGAAATTCAGAGACAGGAAAAAGAAGCAAAGAAAAATCTCCCCAATGGAATGCACCGAACCAGATGGCAGAGAGAAGTCCAAACATCAGTAATTACAATAATACAAACAGATTATGTAAAAGGCAGAGATAATCGAATTGGTTTTAAAAAAATCCACCTATCTGCTCCATCAATTTGCTACTTTCCAGAGAGGCACTGGAAGTAGCAAGACTTAGGAAGGTTAAAAACAAATGGATGGAAAAGCTTTTGATGTATCAGGCCAATACTAGAAGTCTGCTGGCCTTGCACATTGCCAATATGGATATGAACAAAGTTACATATACACTGCAGTACTGTTTATACTGGAGACAATTTAAAAATAACCTAAATAGCTATAAAAATGGAAAGGATAAACAGATTATATAATCACATGATGAAATGCTATATAGCAGTTACAATGAATGAATTAGAAGCATATGAATCAGCATAGATTTTGTAAAATGTCGACTGGAAAAAGAAATGAAAAAATGTTACATTCAGACTGATAACATTTGTCCATATAAAAACCCAACTCTCTATATTTCTTATATGTATGTGGCAAAATATAAAAATGTGGACTGGGTTATATAAACCATAGTTATAACAGTCAGTTTGAGAGGGGAAAAGATGAGATGGAGAAATAGAATAAATGAGACATTAGCTTTATCTGTGATATCCTAGTTATTTTCATTAAAAATTCTGAAGGGGTTATAATTAATTAATGTTTGTTTCATCATCCTGTCTAATTTTCTGTTCTAAAAAAAAAAATCTTAAAGAACAGTTCCTTAAAACAAAGTGAGAGATATTCTCTGTAAGGTCTCCTTCAGTGCCAAAATTCTGATTCTACTGAAATATCTAATATATAAAGGAGAAGAAAAAGAAATCCATAGTGCTTTGGAACTTGCAGAAAAATATTGAGCATTGTCTACTATAGAAAAAAATGGGAAAACCTTAAATGTCTGGAAATAAAATTGACACCTACCTTGGGGGAAAATAATAAAGAACTGTTAAATTCATGTTCTTGAAAAATAGTTCATGACATGGCAAAATGTTCACAATAAACTATCAAATTACGTAAGCAAGGTGCAAAAGCACATATTTACATATGTGCAGATAAAATTGATCTGCTTTGTGTTTGCTGGCGTTATGGGTAATATAGCTATATTTTCTACAATAAGCATGTGTTACATTTAACTTAAATTTATGTTTAATTAAAGGGGTTAGCCCTAGCTGATTTGGCTCAGTGGATAGAGCATTGGCTTGCGGACTGAAGGGTCCCAGGTTCGATTCCAGTCAGGGGCACATGCCTGGGTTGCGGGCTCGATCCCCAGAAGAGGGCGTTCAGGAGGCAACTGATCAATGATTCCCTCTCATCATTGATGTTTCTATCTCTCTCTCCCTCTCCCTGCCTCTCAGAAATCAATAAAAATATATTTTAAAAAAAGAAGCCTTTTAAAAAATATATAAAAAATAAAGGGGCTGCTTTCATTGCAATCATGTAAACATAAACATTATGTAGTTAAAAATAATAAAAGACTGCCTTTTTAAAAAATGTACTAAGTGGCAAGTGTTAATATTCCAGCTCATTAGAAATGATTCAGATTCGAGTGTTATTACGTCATTTTCTGCCTCTACCTTTTCACCTACGGACCCATTAGCTGTGGATTCAGGGCAGAGAAAGATAAACCGGCTGATTAAAACAGTTGATGAACCCCAATGTGGCATGTACAGTCCGCACTGCACTCACCTGCCACCAGGATAAGAGGGATATGGGCCAGTATAGACATTTTTATCTGACAGAGATGTAGATGGTTTTGGAGACTGATAACAGCCTGTCTCACCGAACATTGTCATCCAGACCACTGTGGGCAGCACGGCATTCGGCCCACAGAGTGCCTCCTCCTGGCTAAGAATCATACTGTTTCTGGCCTCAGAATAGGCTTTTCTCAGGGTAGTCTTCCTCTCTGGTTTATATCCCGCCCCACTCATGATTTTGACATGGGAGCAAAGAATTTTATTTTCATTCAAGGGAAACCGCTTGCTGAGTTTGAATAGCCGTCCTGAATAGCAAGGCTGGAACGCTGAGGGCCCAGGAGGTACCGAGGTGAGGCCCCAGTGAGGTTTGGATGTAGGTGATCAACATATTTCAGACAAGAACTCAGTGTGTGGACTGACAACCTTTCTCCATCTCACAGCGCAGATGGTCCCAGGAACCAGTGAAAACAGGTGAAGAGAGGAATCCTATCTTCTGGCACATAGGTGGCAACCTCTACGTGGTTTGCTCCATTGCTATTGATGGCATTTTGGACACTGGTATGTAGATAACAAACAGTATTCAGTGTCTTCATCCTAATAAGCCAGCAGAAAACAAACAGATAACAAGCTGCATTTGGCACCACCGTGCCACTTGGAAACTGGCTTCTGTGTCAGAGGAATTGTCTGAATCACTAAGAGGTTGGCTTGTCCCAGGCTTATCACTAGTTCTAGCTCTTTAAAAACTATCAGCATTTATTTTTGTCCTTTAGGGACTACGTTTCTTAAATTTGCATGATTAGTACACAGAGGTACAGAGGACTTTGGGGATGAAACAAAGCTTGGCTGATTTGCTGCATTTCCTGCGGCCACAGCTTGGGCTGGAAATGAGACTCTGTGCCCAGGAATAGTGGAAAGGGGCACCTGTTCAGTGTCCTGCTTCGGCCTCTCAGCCAAGCATCTCTGTGGATACCTGCCAGACTGTTAATTGGTGCCCTCGGAGGGTCCAGCAGCACATGCCCAGGGGCTCTGGCAATTCTTTATTTTTTAAAAAAATATATTTTTATTGATTTCAGAGAGGAAGGGTGAGGAAGAGAGAGACAGAAACATTAATGATGAGAGGGAATCATCGATTGGCTGCCTCCCACATGCCCCCCACTGGGGACCAAGACCGCAATCTGGGCATATGCCCTTGACCAGAATCAAACCTGGGACCCCTGAGTCCGCAGGCCGATGCTCTATACACTGAGCCAAACCAGCCAGGGCTCTGGCAATTCTTAAGAAAGGACACATTTACCACGCACCTTGTTAAGGCTGACAGCAAGGTTCTTTTTGGAACATCATTATTTCTTCCCTAAGCATTTAAATCATCTTTCTAATGGAAGTCTAGATGTTTGGTCTCCTGCAACATGCTGGACTGCTCAGTATAAGTCATGAGGCTTTATCCTTGGGCACAGATGCACGTAACGTGCTGGAAACAGCAACCACAAAGCAACCAATCAGTTAAGAGGCTGTCGAGTAGGGACCAATCTTGTTCTCTGTGGTTAAGTCTTAGTATAAGTTTCCTCAAAGATGTATACAGAGGCTTCTCACTGTGTGTGACCCAGAAAACATAGGTCACATCCTCTCCAGATACTTCTCCCAAGTTTCCTGGTAAGAACAACAGTTACAGTTTCTCCCTCTCTTCCCACACATCCTTTTGGGCATCGTGTGACTCACCATTTCCTGATTTCAGACTCTCCAGTATGCCTGCCCACCATGCTGAACATGGGAACTCCCTAGCCAACAGCCAGTCAACTCCAGAAACAGAGCGGTTTAGCTGACCAGAGCTGACTGCAGATACACGAGTGAGCCCAGATGACAAAAGAACCATCCAGTAGACCATAATTCCAAGTGCTGATTTATTGCTGAGCCAAATAAATCATTTTTTAGCCATCAAGTTGTGGGGTAATTTGTTATGCAGCAATTGCTAGCTGATATAACTTTCAAAGAAAAAAAAATCCAGTGAGTCAATTACTCTTTAGTCACTTGTACCTGCAGACATGGGGCCTGTTTTTCAGGGAACTTTCCTTGACCAAGAAAGCATCGAGTGCATTGTCTTGATGATCTGTTGCCTGCTCTTGTTTGGCCATATAACTTTTTGTATTATTGTTAAACTGGCTACTTAAAAAACCTCTAAGGACCTGGCTAAAATTTAGTCCAGATATTGTCCCTGTAGCCTATTCATTTATGCCTCGAGCTCTTTCTTATTTAGCTAAGACCGAGCTGCTCCTGATATTCACTGAAGGAACTAATGAAGCAGGACGTGTCTGCCTTTCATGTCTGCAGCCCTCTCCTCTGAGAACTACCGTCCTTGAGGGTGGACTGCATCCTTCCACTGTCTTTGGATGCATTCACCATGAACACCGAAACTCACTTGTTTGGTGACCCTTCAGATCAGAACTCTGTTCTCTACATTTCAAGGTAATACCTGGTTATGTAACAGATTAATTCTGCTATAACGTAGCTCCTCATAGAAAACTCAGCTCAGATTGGCTGAGGGGGTTTGTTTCTGTTACTGAAGGGTATCTGGCTTCACACATGTTTTTTTATTTTTTATTGTTTAAAGTATTAAAAATAGTAGTACACATGTCTCCCCCACACCCCCCCCACACCCCCACACCCACATGGTTTTAATTAGGTTTCAAGTCTTTTTCGTTCCATCAGTAACCTCTCTTTTCCTCGGTGTTGTCTTAATTTACAGGCGGTTTTCTCCATGTGGTGACAAAAATGGCCGCTGGGAGCCCAAGACTCCCACGTTTTCTGCTGAATAACTGCTGCCCAAAGATACGTTTCCCTTCCCAGTAGTTTCATCGGAAGTCTGGAGGCAGATTCTCGTTGGATCTCCTTGTACATAAACTGGTAACCTGCTAGCCCCCGGTGAAAAGTGTGGTGTGGGAGGTGATGGTGGGGTTAACGTCACTCAATCCAGAGAGAATGAGGTTTTCGAAGTAACATTGGGTGCTGTTACTAGAAAGGAGAACAGATGTGGGCAGGCAAAACCAGCAGTTACCAGGGAAGCAGGGGGTTTTCAATCTTTTTGTACATTATGGCCACCTGGGAGAACTTCTAGACAACACCTGCAGAAGTAGGGATTTATTTGGTCAGAGGTGTGGCCTGGGCATCAGTATTAGTTCAAACTCTCCAGGTGGTTCTAGAGCAGCCAAGGCAGAGAATCTCAGCATTAGGGATATTAATAGTGAAGTAAGCCTTAACCCTGGGGAATGCCTTGGAAGGCCATGGGTCATGTGACAGACTGCATCTCTTAGGCAGGGACACTGGAGAAAGCTGGGAGTCAGTGTGGTGCAGTAGTTGTGGCAGCAGACTAGGGTGGGCAGACAGGAAGCTCCAATTGTCCCCCATTCTAAGTATGCTAGCTACCCCCTTCTGTGTGTACAAGCTGCCGGCCCTGATAGCTTTTAGAATTCAATTTTGAGAAACTGCTCCAGAACGCCAAAAATATCCACTATGACACCCCCAGTTACAGAATGAAAGGTATAAGGTTAGCTACCCTCTCCTCCAAGGTCAAGTGTAGAGACCCTTGGGGGTCCCTGGCATCATTGTGCCTGATGAGCCCACACCTGACTCCCCTGTACCCATCAGAGGGGTGGGAAC
Source organism: Myotis lucifugus (assembly GCF_000147115.1). NCBI lineage: Eukaryota > Metazoa > Chordata > Mammalia > Chiroptera > Vespertilionidae > Myotis > Myotis lucifugus. The sequence continues at coordinate 1,136,682 of NW_005871090.1, read as the reverse complement.
AACCATTTCCTTCTTTGCTACTGCAGTGTTTTCTTCCAGCTGGTTGTAGGAGGCAGATGCTCCTCATCTTGCTAGCGAGGAAAAGTTCTGGCCAATCACAAGAAGCCAACTGGAGACTGCAAATGTGGGCATGAGATGGCAAAATCTGTTTTTGGAGCTGCAAGAGACACCCCTCTCGGTGCAGAGCTGCCCCAGAAAGCTCGTTTTTCAGGCAGGCGCTGGCAGCGGCTCACAGCCCAGGGGTGGGTGGGGGTGTCAGAAGCTGCTGGCTGCCTGGATCTCTGCACCCAGAATTCCACACCTTCCATTACCAGGGTCCAGGCCCTGAACAAGCACAAGGTGGGGCTTCCCCCAGAAGAAAATAATAATGGTAAAGATGGAGAATGGTTTTCTCTTTTGGAGAAACCAGGAGGGGAGAATGCTCAGGGACAGGCAGGGGCTGCAGTAGGCAAGGTAATGGATTGGTCCGATCCCTAACATTGATTCCTGCCCTGTCTTCCTTGATTTGGGCCTGTGACAGAGCCTCCCTGAACCTCAGTTTCCCCCTCTGTAAAATGGGGTTCCGGCTACCGGCTGAGAGTCCTCCAGGCTCTGCAAATTCTGAGGTTTTGATAAGAAAGGGTGGGGCTGCTGCTTTGCTTTGGGGCCAACTGGTCTTTTGAGGCCAACGGAAAGTTGATGACCCCCCTCATTTTGTTTTAATTTTAAAATGTCTTTATTCACAATAATCACGTTGTTCCTTCCTCTTTGCCCTCCTCTTTGGCTTCCTGGACACAGTTCACCTTGACACTTCCTCAGCCCAGCAAGTTGTGGCTTTCCCTCTTGTTTGCCTCATGCTATTGGTTTGAGAACAAATATAAGCACCCTCATTTTTGAGAGCAAGAGACACCCCCTTTTCTTCTTGTTCTCAGCCCCCCATTATTGTCATTCTAGGAGCATACACACTGGGGAGGATGCCCGGCGTGTGTGAGGGGCAGCCAAGCCCCCATCTCCTTCCTAGGGCTTTCATTCCGGAGCACTACACACTGGCGCTTATTCTGCACTTAGCAGATATGGAGGCTGAGCTCGCTTCCGTTTTTTTGTGTTTTTTTGTTCTTTTCTCCTACCCTGTCTCCCTCCTCCCCGTCCTCCCCCTTCCTTCCACTGCGACTGACTGATCCCCCAAGTCACGATGATGTGCCAGGCAGTGTGCCAAGCGCCAGGGCCCCCGACTTCATCAAGGGGTGGATTAGAAAGCTCCGCTCTGAAGGAGTCTCCAGGGGGCAGACGTGGAAATAAACAAACAGGGACCACCCAGCGCCCCGAGGGCTCCCGGGGAAATGAGCACCGGCTGTTTGGAAAGCCCGCAGGAGGACCCTGACCCAGGGGATGCCTGGCGGGCGCCCCGCGCCCCTGGAACAGATTGCGGGGGGAGAAGGGTGCGGGGGAGGCACAGCTACAGACAGCCCGCCAGGCCGCAGCCCCTCCCGAGCCCCAGTGAGTCAGGATCCCCGCCTCCCAGCCCGTGTCCGCGGACGAATCAGCGACACGCAACTCACTGCGGCAGAGCCTGCCCGCCCACGCCCGCCCCGCCTCCCCCCTCCTGCTCCCCGCGCTCCTGCCCTCCCTGTCGCTCGCCCGGGTCTGGCTCCCGACCTTCCGTCCGCAGCATCGAGCGCGGCGCAGGAGCCAGGCCCGGCGGTGCGGTGCCCTCCCTGCTGAAGGGAGGCGAGGGCCCAGACGCAGTGTTCCCTTGCGTCAGGAATGGTGCGCAGGGATGGGGAGAAACAGAAATGGTGAGACATGACTCAGGGTTCTTGAAGCGGCTAAGACACAGCTGTGCAGAGAGAGAGAGAGAGGTGGGAGGCCAGAAGCCTGGGGAGTCTCCACGTCTCAAGCACAGGGGCCCTGCTCCAACCCTTAGCTTGAAATTCTGCAGGCAAGTAAGAAATGGAGTTATAACCTACAGCTCTGCAAATATCAAGCTGATGTATTCGGATGCATTCACACCAAGCATGCGACCCAGAAAAAGGAGATAAGATCCCCAAACCATGAGCATCCAAAGAACACTCGCTCTGCTGGGCAAGGGCCAAGGGCCTTAACCCCATGGCCTTCCTAGATGACCTTTTGGGAAAAAAGGCTGGTTGGTGGCTGGAGGGGAATGACAAGCAGCAGCCAAAGGTTCCATCTTGGAAAAGCCACCCTGAGCTCCAGGGCCTGCTGATGGGGTCACCAGGTTCCACGGGAACTCCTGCTGTCCTTCCCAAACAGGCTGGGGGTGAAGAAATGGCGCCGCCCTGGGCCTCTTGAATGAAAGAACTACCTCAAGCCCAGATGCGGTTTGTCTGAGATGGGCTTGATTTGTTCAGTAAAGCATATGACTTGGGATCTCAGAGGATGAAAGGGCCGTGGGAAGCCCTCATTGTTTCTCTTGTCCATACCAGTTCTCTTCCAGATGGGGAAAAGGCTATCCTTAGAGAAGCCCAAGTCATGCTCCTGGAATCCAAGTCAGTTGATACTGCCTACTCAGATTCCTCCAATGACTTCCCATTCCAAGTCATAACCAGGCCTAAAAAATCCCTTCCACAATGGGTCCCCTTATTTCTCTCCTCCTCCCCTTCCACTTTCTCCCCTCCCTCCCTGTTCCTTGAACACACCCTACCTCAGGACCTTTCCATATGCTGTCCCCTGCACCTGGAACTCTCTTCCCCCAGATATTTATTTCCCTTTACTTTTCTCAAAAGACCATCGAATCCAAAATAGCATCTTGTCCATAGCACCTCTCCTCCCTTCTTTGCAAACCTATTTACTGTTTCATGTCCTCATTATGTGTTTATCATATATCTTCCCTAGAATGTGAGTTCCCTGAGGGCAAGAACTTGGTCTTTGTGGGCTGATTATAGGTGCTCAATATATCTTTCTGGAAAGAATGAGGTCAGGATAGGCCAAGGAATTTGCTCAACATCACAGTGGGTTAATGGAACCCCCAGGAGCTGAACCCCCATTACCTTCTCCTAACCCAGACATTTTCTAGTATCTCATGCTCAAGGTAGCTCTTTGGAAATGACCTCAGGATGAAATCAGACTGGACAATGGCCGCCAAGAAAGCTGGGCACCTTTCAAGATGCAGTTTCTAGGGTCCTCCAAAAGCCCAAATGCCTCATTATTCACATTCTGGAATGTGAATATTTATCAAAGTAGTAAGCTCCAATAGATGTTGACAGTTAGTACATGATGTGTGCCAACCTTTGGTCTTTCCTGACATTTCTTCTTTAGTCACCTTTGAAGGCTTGGCTGGAAGCTGAGGTTTATCGTTTAGGATCTATTTACCGAAGCTCATTCTATTCATTAAGCCTGGAGATATTTTTGGAGGAGTAAGTCCTGCCAACTGAACCCAGAATCAGATCTGTATTGAGGTGTTGAAACAGGGCAATTGGTCCTTTGGGCAAAGATGGCCGTGCTAAGTGATTCATGTGGCCATTTTTTGTTCCTTTTCTTAGCAGTTATTTATTTTCTCATCTAAGTTTGAATATTATAAAGGATGTCTGAGAATTTCCATAGTGATAGTACTTTTTAAAATAGCATGATAAAAAAATAATAATTCCCAGAGTTGGAGGCAGGAAAACTGGGTTTCTGTCTTGATTGCTTTATATACAGACTCCATGACTCTCTTTGTATTCCAGGTCCTCATTTGAACAGGTAGGACTCTACTTTCTTCCTGAAGCACTGTGGCGAGGGTCAAATGAGGTAGCATGAAATAAAGTGCTTTGTAGGTGCTAGAGCTCGAGTGACAAGCATGCTGCTCTTAGAAAAATATTATGAGGGAAATTGAGAATGAAAGTTCATGTTTTGGAGGGCAGCCAGGGAGGGGGCTATTGTAGAAAATACAGTGCATTGGGGCACATTAAGAAAGGGCTTAAGAGCTAAAATGGAAAATTTACAGGTATCAAGAGTCAAGTCTGAAATGACCTAGGGACTCAGGGGAAATGTGATCAGTGAAGACACTGTGATGACTGAATCATAAGGCTGAGAGTTGGAGTGACCAGACAAATAGATGACATTTGATCAAACAGATAAAACAGAGTGGAAGGATAGAGGGAAGGGTAGGACTGGTGCTGGTTCCTATCTTCCTCTGTTCTTTCATTTAGGACTACCGCTGGCTCTTCATAACCCTGGGTTCTGCATCCTTGGGTTCAAGCAACCTCAGATCAAAAGTATTCCAAAAAATGCTACATTTTTGCTGACGTGTATACTGTGTAGTTAGACCTAGGATGGTTGTGTCTGTACTGAGCATGTACAGACATTTCCTTCTTGTCATTATTTCCTAAACAATACAATATAGCAACTATTTACATAGTGTTTACCTTGATACAACACATCAGATATCATAAGTAATCTAGAGATGATTAAAAGTATACAGGAGGTGGTGTGCAGGCTATGTATAAATAGTACCTCATCTATATATATAAAAGGCTAATATGCAAAGTGTCCCCATGGGAATTCAACTGGAAGACTGGGAATTCTATTGCTCTCTATGACATGTGCTGACCACTAGGGGGCGGCAAGGAACAAAGGGAGGCCCTGGCTAGCAGCCGGAAGGCTCTGATTGGCTCTGATCACTGGCCAGGCCTAGGGACCCTACCCATGCATAAAATTTCTTGCACCGGGCCTCTAGTTTTATATAAGGGACTTGAGCATTCTGATTTTGGTATCCATAGAGGGTCCTGGAACCAATCTACAGCAGATACTGAAGAATGACTGACTTACTGAATGCTGACCAGGTGTTAGGCATAGTGTTTTCATTGTCTCTAGGAAACTGTCCCCAGATAACTGTTGAATAGCCAAGTCCACCTTCTTATAAGTGGGCTGGTATTGGAGCATGAATTATTACCCTAATTTTATAGATGCAGAACTGCTCCTGCACCCAGCTTGGAGTGTTGAGTAAAGAACTAGGTGATTTGAACCTCCTAAACACCTAGAAAAGCATGTAATTTTCTACAGCTGGAAACTTGTAGGTTTCTAGGGAGGCAGAAAAAAATGTTTTTTCTAGTGCTTTGGAGATTAGGTTACATCCTACAAAGCTGAAATGGCAGAATCAGGCCAAGTGAAATATCTACTCTTTTTTTTTTCATTTTCTTAATCTCTTGGTTAAGAGATTTTTATTTTTTTAAATTTAAATGTTTATTTTTCAATTGCACTGTTCTTTCACAAAATACCTACTCTTACCCTTTTATTATCAACTAGGGGCCCAGTACACAAATTCATGCACCTTAAAAGGAACTGTGGGCTGCGAGGCTGCAGTGGGCACACAGGCCGGTCTCAGCCCATCCTCCGCATCCCCGCTCAGCCCCTCCCACTGCAGCCCCCAGCCCCCTGTCTGCTGGCAGCCCTGCTCCCACTGCCGCTGCTCCCATGCACTGATGGTGCTGGCCCCGCTTGCACTCGCTGATGGCGTGGAGCTATTGGGTTGGGGCTGGCACCAGCAGCAGGTGCAAGTGGGGCTGGTGCTGTCGGCAGGTGGGAGCAATGGCTGCTGCCCTGATTGCCCCTCAGGAGCAGGGGGAGGTGGAGAAGCCCTCAGGGGCCATCGGAACTGGCAGAGGGTGCGAGTGGGGCTGTCTCCGGCAGCAGGTGCAAGTGCTGGGTGGGACTGTGGTGTGTGGGAGTATAGAATTTTCAGTAACCACCAGAGGCTCACCCCAATGACCCCAACCAGTACTCTGCCTTGGTCTGCTGCCCCCACTGACCTGCTCCACCATCCCACCTGCTGCTGATGCCCACCATGTTCCGCGTGCACCCCCTGGTGGTCAGCGCACGTCATAGTGACCGGCTGTTCGGTTGTTCTGCCATTTGGTCTATTTGCATATTAGCCTTTTATTATATAGGATAACCTATTCTATGTTTTCTACCAGTTGCCTGCCTCTGGGTTGTCTGTTTTAATTAATAAGCCACTAGAGCAGTGGTTCTCAACCTTCTGGCCCTTTAAATACAGTTCCTCATCTTGTGACCCAACCATAAAATTATTTTTGTTGCTACTTCATAACTGTAATGCTGCTACTGTTATGAATCATAATGTAAATATCTGATATGCAGGATGGTCTTAGGCGACCCCTGTGAAAGGGTCGTTCGACCGCCAAAGGGGTCATGACCCACAGGTTGAGAACCACTGCACTAGAGGATGGGAAATCTGTCTTCCTAGCACACCAAACATCAAGTCAGTATATAAAGAAGCTCATAGAAAGTATTCTCTAATGACAATGCATTTTCACTAACATACTAACTACAAAAATAGACTTCAATGCCTAAAGTTTTCAGTCTTCATTGAATATTCATCTGGCACAGTATTCTCCCTTGTTAGATGTACCTTTACCTACCTTATTTTTACCATTATTTTTACTAATAGCTCTTCATAACTCTATGATGATACAAATCCTGATATTGAAACCCCTGATAATAGGTGCCTGGAAGGGAAAAAAAAAGTAATGATAACAAAACCTGGCCCCATTTGTATTGAATGGGAAGATGAAAATAGGGTATCAGTCAGCTAATGTTATATGACAAATCTGTCCAAACTCAGTAGTTTCAAATAATGTGGTTTTCTTTCCTTGCTTATATATCAGTGATTGGATCATCTAAATTGGGTTCAGATGGACTTGGCTTAAAGCTGCAGAGTGGGTCTATATCTGTACACAGGCCTTTTTACTTGGTACAGCAAGCCAATTTGCGTGGATAACCAGAGCATAAAAGTGCGCACCCAAGCCCTAACTGGTTTGGCTCAGTGGATAGAGTGTCGACCTGCGGACTGAAGGGTCCCAGGTTTGATTCCAGTCAAGGGCATATACCTTGGTTGCGGGCACATCCTCGGTAGAGAGTGTGCAGGAGGCAGCTGAATTGATGTTTGTCTCTCATCAATGTTTCTAACTCTCTATCCCTCTCCCTTTCTCTCTGTAAAAAAATCAAAAAAATATATTTTTTTAAAAAAGTGCGTACCCAACTAAGTAAGTTTATGTCAAGACTTTGTTGCATCATGCTTACTAACATTTCATAAAGCAAGTCACATTGTCTCCTTCATTATCAATGAAGAAGGGGAAAATATTCTGCCTCTAGTAGGAGGAATTGAAAGGGTCATGGTTATAAGGAAAGGTGAAGCACTAGTATCAAATAATGCATAAATTAGAATTTAGTTTCTGTATTTGGGATGTTCCCAGAATATGGGAATATAACTTTATTCCACCCCCTGATGTTCTAACTCATTAGAATCAGTTAATCCATGGATTAGGCTGCTTCAGCAGCAATTGGAATTATTCCCCAGTGAAGGCCTTTTGGCTGTTTATTAATTGGTAAATGCTAAATCAGACACATTGCTAAACATAGAACCAAAGAATGTTGTGTTCAAGTCTCAGTAGCACCACTTTCTATAATCTGTGTGTCTTTGAGTGGTCACTGAACCTCTCTGAGCCTCTATTTCTTCATCTATAAAATGAGGGTAATAATTCATGTTTTATGTCTCTCATAGGGTTATTAAAAAGGTCAAATTAAGTGAGATCATGTGTTTGAGAGTGTTCTGCAAACTGAAGATAACTGTACATTCAGGGTAGTATTATTATTGTTAAAACCTTCTGACAGCTACTGTTTGTAATGAAGATTTTTAGAAGTCCAGGTTCTTATCTAATTTCACTGATTTAGTGACTTTCATTATTGTTATTGTGCCCCCTTAAACTTTGTTCCTGAGGTAGCCAGAACAAAGTATGCATAGTTTGAGTTGGGGGGTGGGATTGTCAAGGTGGAATTACCAGGAAAGGGCAATGGAAAGAGGTGGTAAAGTCAAGAAGAAATTCCGCCCACTTCTTGTTCTGATGAATGCCAGTTCTCCCATCAGTGGCCTTTCTAGGGTCTCAGAGCATAGGGTTAGCATAGGGTTCTGAAGTCAACATCTTTTGTTGGTGTTTGAACTTTTCCTCCTGGTTAATTTCCAGTTTCTGTGGAGGTTGGAACATGCTGTGGAAGCCAATGCCAACAGATACAGAATAAGGCACAACTTTGAACAGTGCCTTGTGGTTTCCTTTGCTTTGCTTTCATTTTAGCCACAAAATTCCTGATTTTCATGAATGCAGTTAAAAATACATACTTATTGCCTTAGCCGGTTTGGCTCAGTGGATGGAGCATCGGCCTGTGGACCGAAAGGTCCCAGGTTCAATTCTGGTCAAGGGCACATGCCCAGGTTGTGGGCTCGATTCCCAGCGTGAGGCGTGCAGGAGGCAGCCAATCAATGATTCTCTCATCATTGATGTTTCTCTCTCTCTCTCCTTCTCCCTTTTTCTCTGAAATAAATAAAAATATTGGCTGCCTACTCAGATCCCTCCAATGACTACCCTAATTAAGTTAATAAAAATACATACTTATTTAACAACCTTAGCAGTCTGCATTATGCATATTCATATCTGGAATGCCATCTGTTCTATCCCTTGGAGTGAGTTGGTTTCTAGGTGTACGCCATCCAACCTCATCCAGGAGGTGGCCTGGGAGTCCATATGGCTTTTGGCATTTCTCTGGCCACACCAGCACCTGGGCTCAGGCCCAGGAAGTGGTTCGAGATTAGGGATGAGCATCACACCAAATGGACTCAGGTTGGATCTTAAGTATGATCTGACTTTTCTGGCTGTAACTGAAGGGAGAAGGAAAGGCCAAGGGATATTTTTTGTGGTTTCCCAGTGACGAAACTCATTACTGAGAGGTTTTCTTCTCAATGAAGCTATTAAAGAAAGGCCTACATCTCAGGTTTTCTAAGAAATATCCCACAATCGCACATCACATTCAAGGTAGGTTATAGGGTTGTAGGGTCAAAATGTGAACTTAAGGTAAAACAAACAAGCAAGTGAAACAAAAACTCAAACTAAACCAAAATTAATGGTGGGGCAGTGGATGGAATCAAGATTCCTTAATTTCAATCCCAACTTGGTCTCTAACTAGCTATGAAGTCTTAACACTTGGAGTGGGGGAAACGAGTTAAGTCGGCTCGCGTGAATTGCGCGTACTCCGCGGGAGCCGTCTTTAACTCGGTTCATATAGATTTGCGGTGGAAGGGCGGGAAAACGTGTAACTGCGGCCGGATTGTAACTGCGTATTCCAAAATATTTGTTTGTAACCCAC
>NW_005871090.1:1044691-1127403 GCF_000147115.1 Myotis lucifugus | reverse complement strand
TAGTAAAAAATGAAGAGGTTAAACCATTTTTCTCCAAAGGTGCTAACTTTTTTATATCATGATTGTAATTTCTAACAAGAGTGAAATGGAATTGCACTGGGCTCAATGCAAGCCCTGGTGGCCATATGGGTTCTTTGGCAGGAATTTAGGTTTAGAAGATGGAAAGGAACACAGAAGAGACATGGACCGTTTCCCATTGGCATTGAAGTGAATGTTTGGTTTAAAATGCCCCAAATAAAAATAAAACAAAGGAGTCCGCATGTTAACACTTTTCGCGTAAATAATAGACAACATCCCATTAGTGAAGAGAATGCATTATTTAAAAGTGCATTTCTCACCTGTCAGGTACCATTTGGAAAGCAAATGCATGTTTCTGGCAAAGCCAGGCGATGTTTTTCTTAGCATAGAGGGTTTAGGAACTGGGGGAGAGACTATGCAGAGGAGGGAGTGTATTCAGAGATCAAACATGTCTGTGTTGTTCATCTTTCAAGACCACCAATTGATAACCTCAGTGACTCCAATTCTTCCAATGGAAGAATCTAGACAGCTCACTGCCACTGCTTGAGCCCAAGGATCAATGACCATCCTCTGCACCTTGGAGTGTTTGTGCCTTTACTTCTCTTTCTCTCCTAAAGTCTTCTATCTGGTACACCACCCTCTGTTTGGCCAGCACTAATAGGAAATAACACACTGGCTTATAGGCTTTTGAATTCATAGCTTCTTTCTAGACTGAGTCTATGCCAAAAAGGTCCTTGTATACATCAGTCTGTTTGGGGGTGGAAAGATGAAAATTATGTAAGCTGGATAACTTGTGAAGTGCGTTTTTAAAGTTATAAGTAGATGTTACTTGTGAATTTCTGCAGACCAGTGTAGCCTTCGTTTGCTGCTCTGTGAAACGGTGTCTCAGCATGCAAAGACACAGTGCAAGTAATTTACTTAGAAGGTGATGCCAAAAGCCCACAGAGAAGTGAGGAAGTGAGACAAGGAAAGGCAGGCACGAGTCTTTGCCAGAAACCTTTTCAAACAGATTAGGCTCAATCCCACTGGGGAACTCTGAGAACCCAGATAGAGAACATATCTCAGAGTTATCCCAAGGGATCGAGGAAGCTGGAGTATTTATCTATGAGCCCCTGCCAGTCATTGGTTGAAGGCTTCCTCAGAGGGATATTAATGACCCTTTGTACTAATATTGTACTAAAACAGAAGTGCTAGAGTAAGCCCTCAGCAGTAGGCATTCAGGAAGGAGAGCATTACAATGGTAATATCTGGAGGGATATGGGCCTGCACTTGCTACAAATGGACACCGCAAGGAGACTGCATATAACAAATAGGTAAATGTAGATTAAGGTATTAGAATGCCCCACTCAAAGTTAAATAATAAAGGAGCAATAATCATTTAAAACGGAAATATCTGAAGATTGGGGTGCCTTCAGGTAAAGCTTGGTCGGCCCATGGTCAGCAAACTGCGGCTTGCGAGCCACATGAGGCTCTTTGGCCCCTTGAGTGTGGCTCTTCCTAAGCCTTAGGAGTACCCTAATTAAGTTCATAACAGTGTACCTACCTATATAGTTTAAGTTTAAAAAATTTGGCTCTCAAAAGAAATTTCAATCGTTGTACTGTTGATATTTGGCTCTGTTGACTAGTGAGTTTGCCGACCACTGGTCTAGGCTCTTCAATGGTTTCTCTTCTGTATTTCTTCACACCATTTATTATGTATTGGCTCTTTCTCAGTAGTTTCTACCTTCATGGTTACAAAATAACTAACAGTAAGTAGCTCCTTGGGACTGCATTTTCTAGGTTCAACATCCAGCCAAGAAGAAAAGGTCCGTTTTCCAAATAGCTGAAACAAATCCTGGAATTAAGCTTTTGGGGCTATGATTTCCCTGATTAGGGTCATGTTTCCACCTTTCAACCAATCACTGCATCCAGGGCCTTCAAGTCTATCAAAATTCTCATCTGAGTTTTTGAAGAGTGGGGGAATGGTGACTATAATTCGAAACACATGGCTGAGAAATTTAGCCGGTGGGTCTGGAATAGGAAGTAGTTAAAACTGAGGCCCTTAAACCTAATAGCCGAGGTGTTTGATAATCTTCAGCAAAAGAGCTAAATCAATAATATTGTATTTCAGCTCCAGCTCCCTGATGTCAGAATCCAGCTGAATGTCCAGTGAGAAAGTGATTAACTGTGTGGTAAGGGGTGGGGGTAGTGGGGGAGGCAGGAAGAAAAAGTAATGGTGAAAAGCTTGGGTCCCAATAGCCACACCAGGGAGCTAAATTCAGACTGTATCTTCGACAGCACTAATGCTGGGTAATATTTATTTAGCTGAGCCTAATAAGCAGAGTAAAGAGTCTCATCTCTCAAATTGGCACAGCGAGGGGCCACAGCAGCCAGGGTGCTGATAATTAACAGCGAAATGCCTGGCATGGTCTCTCCCTGCAACCCCAAGGGATGTCTGGGACTGCTGGGCAAATTCATTTTCCTCTTGCCGGGTGCATTATGGATGGAGCTTGCTGCAGAAAATTCCTGGAGCAACCAGCTAAGGGCAGAGCAAAATGTCTGCTCTGAGCAGGCAGGCTCGGCTGAGGAGGGCAAACCACCACTTACCTGTGATGAAAGATCACTTACATATTTTGCTTTCTCAATACCCATAAATGTAGACCAATACAGGCAAAGGGGAGTGATATTGTTTTTAGTTCACAAGTGCTGCATTTGAAACAGTAGTTGCAGAATCAAAGACTGTTAAAACTCATTGAACCCTGGAGAGTATGTAGTTCAACCATATGAAACCGAGTACAGATGTGTGGTTTGTCTGACCTCACAGTGAGTTCATTGTAGAGTTGATGCAAGAATTCAACACTCCTTTGCACCAGTTCAATGTTTGAGATCTAACTTGGACTCAGATCTTGTTCTCCTTTAATAGCTGAGTCATTTGGTGGAATTTATACCACAAGTCAGTAGATGATGGAAGACTCTAATCCTATTCAGCATTGTCCACAAATAATTCTGGAAGCTCTCTCTAATGAACTAATAATAGTGGTGATGGGAATGATAGATAATAGTTATTTAGCTCTCAAAATGTACCAGGCACTGTGCTAAGTAATTTACATGCATTATTATTTTGAATTTTAATCCTCATAAACTCTTTGATGTGAGTACTATTCCCATTATATGATGGAGGAAATTGAGGTTGCAGATTTTATGGACTTGCCCAAGAACACAAAATTAGTAAATAGTGGAGCTAGGATCTGATCTCATGTGGTCTCCAAGAGCCGAGCCTACTCCTGTAACCACTACTAACTTTAACTTTTCCTTCTCAGTCCTGCCAGTGTTTCAATGACTTCTGCTGGATTTGCTTCTCCAAAAAGAGATTCTATATAATAAATGATCTGGTAGTCTTTCCTTTATCTTTAATCAAAAAGTCATAAGTTTTTTGTACTTTGTAGAATTGCTGTTAATGATTTTGGAGATTTGGTATTTCTTTTTAGAGGATCTCAAAACACTGTATTTGCATATTTAAAGACAGTTTTCCAAAGTGTCAGTTCAAAAGAGAGCTTTCTGAGGATTTGACAATGAAATAATATTCTCTTATTGCTGACTCTGAGATTTCAGGACTGTGCAGGTTGTATCCCAGAATAAGAGCCTTGAGAGGGCATGTGACCCCCACCCAAGGGATCCCCGCCAATCTTCTCATTTTCCCATCCTGATCTGCATGACTTCCAATTCTCCTTCCTCCCATTTCTCCAGATGGCAGACATCTTTCAGCCTTCTGGCTCCTGCAACTTTTTCTGACTGAATTGAAGCCAATTCCTGAAATCGAACTTCCTCCTCTTCAAAGGGTGTGTATAGCTTCTACAAGGATGAAGCCATCTGACTCCACTGCCTGTTGTCTTCTCTCGCAAATGTCCTTATTTGACCTCAGTTTTTCCCCAGCTGATCCCAGAGATAGCTGACTATTGGCTTGACTTGTCTCGAGTTTTCCTATTCGTCACTTTCTCATCTTAATTCTTGTTTCCTCAACTTCCTCAATAATATCCCACTCTTTTCTACTTTGGGGCATTATTATAACTTAAGCAGCTGGATTAACTCTGATATTTTAAACTTCAAGAAGTTTTAGCAATTACATCACCAAAGAGCAGGCTCAAGGATGACCAAGGAATTGACCGTTCATCTATAGGGTATGGGAGAAATCGCTTAGCATAGAGGAGCAACCCACTACAAAAGAATGAATGATTGAGGCAGAGGCAAGGATCACATAGAACATACCTGAGTCTAGTTTGTACTTTTTTTATGTTCTATCTTAACTTGTTAAGATCTAAATTTGCCTCTTTTCTGTCTTAAAGCAATCACTGTCTTATATGATACACTCTAAGCGTTTCCTACATTATTAATTTAAAAACTTGCCATGCTCCTGTCTCCTAGAAATTTTTAACCTATCTGAATATTTATGAGATGTATAATTGAGCATTTTCCAAAAGTATGAAGAATCAGTTAATGGGGGCTTTTACTGCTCGTTGAGATCACCTTTAAAAAAACAACACACAAATACTTATTCTGCTGAACCTTTTCTTTATCTTCAATATGAGTACTTCTTACTTTCCCTATACATAAGTGTTTATATTTTATTATTTTATTTTTATTTCTTTTATATTGAGTCTTGATGAAATCTGTGAGTTATCTCTCTTCAATAAAATGTCCAAATATCTCACACACACACACACACACACACACACACACACACACACACACCATTTTGGCCAAATCTCAAAGTGTCCATTGATGCTCATACCCACAGAAATCCATTCCTCACACTGCTGTCAGGCTAACAGTTCCATGAGTGACAAAATCTTACTTTCCTGATCCCTGTCACCCCCAGAATACAAAATAAAGTTCAAAGTCTTTCATGACTATTGTTCAAATTACTCTTTATTTTCATTCATCTTCTGTTCTAACAATGTTTTGTATATCCCTATTTCTTGATGCCTTTGTCAGGCTGTTCTCTTGACTTGGAATACCTTTACCTCATCTGCACCTTGAAGAATCACATACACCTTTCTCAGTCCCACTAATGGCACTTTCTGTGAATGTCTCCATTATCTCATCTGACATAGATGACACAAATGCAATCAGGATGCACCTCTCATTTCTTTAACTTACAACTAACTCCCTAAGGCTTTTCTCTTTGATAGTATTTAGGAGCACGTAAATCTGCAGATTAAATAGAACATTAAAAATAATGTTGTAAAACTTTTTTTGAGTTTGCCTCATATTATTCATTTATTTATAAACTAGAGGCCCGATGCACGGATTTGTGCACCGGTGGGGTCCCTTGGCCTGGCCTGCGCCCTCTCGTAATCCAGGACCCCTCGGGGGATGTCAGATAGCCGGTTTTGGCCCAATCCCTGCAGGCCTGATCCCTGCAGGCTCGATCCAGACAGGAAGGAGCCCCATCTTGTGCAATGAATATCTGTCCCTGGTGGTCAGTGCACGTCATAGTGACCAGTCATTCAGTCGTTTGGTCACTTAGGATTTTATATATGCAGATAATAATAAGAATTTAAATTTATTGTCCAACTGTTAGATGCTAGGCACTGGTCCAGCCACTGGGTCAAAACAGTGAACAATGCAGATAGAGCCTCTTCTCTCATGGACCTTTTATTAGAGTTTAAAGGGAAAGAGAGTTTATTAATGAAGCAATAAGACAGAAAGAAGGCCAAACCACAGACAGAGCAACCCCTCCCTAAGTGGTATTTACTGTACTCTGACTTACTGTACCCCATTTAATCAAGGGGTAGGGCATTCAAGAAGGGGGATGAATGTTCGAGATATTTCCAAAGAAAGGGGTGGAGACTTCTTGGAAGAGCTCCATTGGCCATATTGTGTCATTATACGGGCTTTCTGTTTCTGATCTTGGCTGTATGCGTGTGTTGTTTAGTATGCTAATGTATTATAATATGTGTATAATGAGGCTAGGGTTACTACAAGGTGAAATTAGTCACCATGTTGAATCAAGCTGGTCTTATGCTGGTTCTAAGCCAGTGATGGCGAACCTATGACACGCGTGTCAGAGGTGACACACGAACTCATTTTTTTGGTTGATTTTTCTTTGTTAAATGGCATTTAAATATATAAAATAAATATCAAAAATATAAGTCTTTGTTTTACTATGGTTTCAAAGATCAAAAAATTTCTATATGTGACATGGCACCAGAGTTAAGTTAGGGTTTTTCAAAATGCTGACACGCCGAGCTCAAAAGGTTCGCCATCACTGTTCTAAGCCATAAGTCTGTTGGTCTTACTATCTGGAACTTTATATTGAGAGTAGGAAGACTAGAAATAAGTTAAACAGATATTTACAAATATTGAGTATTTGGAAGAACATTACTTTAAAAAATGAAGTAGAGAATAATTGGGGGGAGAGGAAAAGAACATTATTATTTTCTTAATTGGAATGTCAGAAAAGAATCTCTGACATTTGAATTGAAACCTTAATGGTAAGAAGGATTTGCCAGGTAAAGATGGGGGGCAGGGAGAGAGAATGTGAGGTAGAGGGTACAGCAAGTGCAAAGGTCCTGAGGTGGGAGCTTGCTAAAGCAAAAACAGGCCTGTGGGGGTTGGGAGAGATTTCTTAGATGAGGTCAGAGAGGAGGAAGGAGTTTGGAATTTGTTTTCAATGACATAGAGATTTCTAGTTCTGCATACTCCTTGAGAACAGATATACATACCTATGTGGCCCAAAATAGTGCTTGGCAAAATAAATAAATGCTGCAAAAAAAGTTTTACAACCAAGTTATTTTGAGCATATTAAGATGCTTCTGATTATAAACTAGAAAAAAGTTGTTTCCTAGGCTATGCAATGAATGTCCAAGGTCACCTTTGGCTAAGATGAAATTTAGCCATTAAGTAACAACCTTTGAATTTCAATTTCCTCCAAGGGCCATTATGGGGACTTTTATGAGTTCCTAACAGTCCTACTTGTCCTGCAACTTCCCATTCATTCCACTTTCTTCAATTCTATTTTATTGCTAAAGTGGTTTGAAGCTTCAGGAGTTTTACAAGCTTCAATCTGCTCTTGGCTTTTTGCCTCCTGACATTCAATTTTCACACCCACTTTTATGAACTCAAGAATGGTACGAGACTGGCTTCCTCTGGTAGCATTTTTTTTCTTTCAACACATTTTCAAGCATTACTTATTTAGAAGGCTTTATAAAACGTATATGTTCAGCTTAAAGAATAATTACAAAGCAAATACTTGTGTAACCTCTACCTAGGTTAAGAAATAAAATGATGCATTTTAGAAAGTGGAATTTTAGAACTGAAAGCAACCGTTAGGACTAAAATCACCTGGTTTGCACCCCTTTTATAGATGAAAAGCCTAAGGCTTAGAATTGGCAAGTGGTTTTATACAGGCATACAGCAGTTACTGACAGACAATCATGAACTCTCTATGAACCCCCATAGAGAACCGGGACCCAGTTTCTTAGACCAGGTTGTCTGGGCTTGAGATAAACATTTTCAGTCTGAATTGAGGGGAGGGGACCATTGTTTCCCTTTCTAGAAGCTCTTGATGAAGGCAACACTCAAGGTGCTTGCTTATTTCATGTTGTTGAATTTTAGCATGGGGTTCTTTCTTTTCTTTCTCTCTTTCTCTCTCTCTCTTTCTTTCTTTCTTTCTTTCTTTCTTTCTTTCTTTCTTTCTTTCTTAATCCTCACCCAAGCATTGCATTGATATTTATTTATTTATTTATTTATTTATTTATCTTTAGAAAGAGGAAGGGAGAGAGAAACATTGATTGGTTGCTTCCCATATAGGCCCTGACCAGGGACCTAACCTATAACTTAGATATGTGCCCTGACTGGGAATCAAACCCACAACCTTTTGGTGTGTAGGATGATGCCCCAACCAACTGAGCCACCCAGCCAGGGCATAGCATGGGGTTCCGTCCTTTTCTTTTTTATTTTTATCACCAACTTGGTTCATGTTTAGAGTTAATATTTTTTCAATATTATAATATTTTTTATCAGTAGTGGAATCTCATAAGTGGTTTTACCTCAGTGGCTTTTATTCCAAAGACAGTTTTAGTGGGAAGGGTGGTATGTTATAATCATATCTGATCATTTCCCTAGTAGGGTTGAAATCTGGACCTGGGTGATTCTAAATGGTTAGCCTTGTTTCTCTTTATGAGCCTAAAGACATTCAAACATTTAAAAAATGCTTTGTGAAGACCTACATACATATATACAAACATACATACATAAGTTAGTTAAGTAATTAATTAATTGTAGGTGGAATGAAGTTCCTAGCCACTGTTAACCTAAAAATAAAAGGCCAAAGTGAGAGGCAGCAAGCATTTGTTTGAAATTTTAAAAATAGCTATTTGGGAAGCACTGATTCAGACAGAAGCGCAAATAGTGATACAATTAGGAGATAAAGGAAAGGGTATTTATGAGAAAAGGAAGGGGAGCAATTACATCAATAGAAGGAAGGCTTTTCTGTAGGTGCAGATAAGCTAACATAATGACAGTTATTCTCAAGAATGTTTTTTATTTTCTGTCTGGTAGGCATCAGCCTGGTAGTCATAGTATCTGCTTTTTCATTATCTCTGCAAACAGTTCTTTGAGTCTTAGGCCTGGTCCAAAAGTTATTTTGCCCTGTTTCAATATTCCAAAAGCTGGAGGCCTAAGCTGTGCAAGACTGCTCCTCTGGGATGGCAGCACTGGTTCCCTTTGAAAGGGGCTCTCTTTATATTTATTTTACTTTTTATTATTTTTTATATTATATATATTTTTATCTTTATATTATTTTTTGCACCACTTCCTTCTTCCTTCTAAGTTTGTTATCTTTGAATCTTTTCACATAGTCAAATCAAATGAAAATTGCCATAAAGTTAGTAAAATTGCTATAAAGGTAGTGTTGGTGAGGGGAAAAGTTACAGAGTGAATGTATATTGGTTCAAGGTACTGGTGGTAATGATGGTGAAGAAGGAGGTGGTGAATAGAATGGAGGCGATGTAGGGAAATTTTCTACAAAGGAGTATGTTTCTTGGTAAACTAGTGTGATTTACCGTTTCATTCTCCATGCTTCATTTGGGTTATTTTTTTCCCCCAAAACTGTCTTTCAGTTCACAAATCCTTTCTTCAGCTCTGTCTGTTCTGCTGTTACAATCATTCATTACTTTTTGCTTTGGCTATTGTATCTTTCAGTTCTAGAATTTCACTTTGTTCTTTAAAAAATATTTACAATCCTTTGTCATATTTTTCAACTTTAATTTTTATATAGTAAAATTTAAAGTCTGTTTCTTATATTCATATGTAAATTGCCCCTGTGGTTTACTTTTTGGTTGTCTGAAGTTTTTGATGCTTCTTTTTAATGATCTTCTATTTTTATCTGATTTTATTTAATGTAAGACATTATATTTGAAAAAATATTTGTGGAAGTTATTTCAACCTAGGTTGATGTTATATTCTCTAGAAAGAAATTTTATTTCTTTCTGTCATGTGCCTGGGACTCCAACAATTTGAGGTCACCATAATCCATTAACAAATTGAAATTATCTGGACAACCCACATGACTCAAAGCTAAACTGTATATGAGAGCTCAGTGACTTTGATTCCAAGTTTTGTCTTCCTGGGACAGTGAGATTAACAAAATCCTTTACTGTCTCTGGGATGCATCTTCCATCTGGGCAAAAAGTGGCACAAAATAGTGGTTCACCTCTCTGAATTTCCAACTTCCCCTGGATGCTTATTTAACAATTCTTCACTATATTATTTATTATTTTATGCTTTCAAGATGACTTTTAGTATTAATTTTTAAAATATATTTTTCCAGCTTTTCTAGTTGTTCTTAGCAATAATGCTAATCCAAATTACCTTGTCTCCCATTATTAGGAGCAGAAGTCTTGAGCTAGTGTAATTTATAAACTAGTCACCTATGTATAAACTTCAGGGGCTGGTTATACACTGGCTAAGAGAACAATATCTGAACTGCCACCTCTCTCAGACATTGTCCTATTTTCTGTTCTTTGGTGATTACCTCATTTACTCTGACATCTACTTCCTGCCCTTCTTCTCCTAACTCCTTGGTGAGCCATGCTCACAGATGCAGAACTCTCTTAGCATTACATGACCTGAGCTAGGAGAAAAAAAAAAGATGTCTGTTAGGGAGGTTAATATGATTTGCTGAATGACCAGTAGAGAAGGTATGAGATTTCAGAAAATGTATGCCTTGGGATCTTGAAAACCAAGCCATTTTCTCTCTAAAAAATGTGAGGTTCAGCTAAAGATTCTTTTTTGTGAGGTTCAGCTAAAGATTCTTTTTTGTGAGGTTCAGCTAAAGATGCAACTTCCTTTCAACACATGCTTCTTATGGGTTTGAAAATTGGCATATCAATCTGTGAGTACTTGCAAAAGAGGCTTTCTTAATTTTCTTGGATTAAAATTCCTTAAACGCATGAAGAAATTTTTAAATAAACTTTTATGTAAATATAAAATAAATATGGGAACATGCACCCATAAGTGTCATAGGTCACTACCAGCACCCAGAGGCTCTTTCATGTCCCTTTCTGAGTCGCTAGCCCCTCAAGTGTAACTGCTATTCTGATCTCACACTCTAGATGAGTCTGCTTGTTTTTGAACTTGACGCATAGAATTATTTAGTATATATTCTAGTGACTGGTTGTTTCCCTTCTTTCTCTCAATGCTATGTTTGTAGTGTGTGTTAATATCATTGAATGCAGCTGTAAATAATTCATTCTTGTTTTTGATTGTAATCCCTTGCATAACTATACCACAATTTATTCAGTAATTGAAGACAAATTTTATAAGAGAAATTAAATAGACTATTTGAGGTTACAGAGCTAATGGATGTTTGCCTCAGCATGTACAGCTTTACTTTGCCTCCTCCCTAGTTGTAACATTTCTGAAATCCACTAATTTCTCCCTTTTTTGTGTGTAAATTCTGAGATGTGTTTTTAGTTATAGATCCATAAGACCAGAATTTACCACCTTCACAGTTTTTGTCATAGGAGCCATATCACCAGGGCTCAGTGAAGGAGAGAGAAAGCACTCTAGGTAGTTCAAGCAAAAGATGATTTAATACAGGGAAATAAGTGCTTACAAAATGGGGGGAAGAATGGAAGTAAAAGGCACCAGTGGAATTTTGGTTTCAATGTCAAAGTAAACAAAACAAAACAAAACAATGGTTATCACATTTTCTACACTTGCTGCCTCCATAGTCACATCATTCCCACGAGACTGTGGACTACAGAATAAATCTTTGATTCTGTCTCCTGCACACACTTGAATCTCTCAAAGGTCACAAATCAGCTGCCTCTACTGCAGCAGGACTGCCTCCACCTTATTCTCCCTTACAAAACCCAGGCAACTTCATCTAATGGGTACAATGTAATTCATATCCAGAACCCTAACAGCCAGGGTGTCTAGAAAGTGTAATTTTAAGACTTCCAACCTCTTGGAAAGAAAACAGGAGGCTGAGAGAACCAACCCAAGAATATTCCACTTGTACTCACTTTACAAACTAAAAGTTATTTAAAACAGAGACCTTATATTTATACTGTAAATGAAAATCCAGGATCATTTGCCATTAAGAGTAGGTATTTGTCAAAGTAAATGCAAGGACTTTTATTTTATTTTATTTTTATTTTTATTTTATTTTATTTTTTCCTTAAGTTTCCCATAGATATTTTTCCTCGCTGAGAGAACAGAGTAATTCTAAAAAGGCTCTTCTCTCAGGTTATCCCCAAACTGCACTGTTCCCCCACTCCGCCACCCTCTATCCACTTTGTGTGAGCCAAAAGCCAATATTTGCAATTAAAGCATAGGTGAGGTCTGAAGTAAAACAGGCTTCTATGCAAGTCATAATCAATACTTTTTTCCCCTGGTGGAGGGATGGAGAGAACCACACAGAACCTCTTGGTCCCACCCGCAGTGCACATCAATGCACTTTGGGAAATATTTTATTAGTTATAAGCACCTCAAAGGTGCTTTGATCTCCTTTTTTTCTTAAGTTCAAGGATGGACCTCATATTTTAAAAATCCAACCTGATGTTACAAATCCAGGAAAGAAAAAAAAACCAGGAAAGATGACTCAGGGGATTTCAGGGAGTGAAAAAAAGACCAGCAGTCAGTGTAAAGCAGGGCCTGTTGCCTTTGTCTAGGGCGAGCTTGGGGGATCTGGGCTCTCTCCTGCAGATTGAGCCACAAACCCTGGACAAGAGTTACCCATTTAACCCAATTCCATGCCTGGTGTTTTGGTCTATCCTTCCTGTCACCAGCTGACCAAACCCTCCTCTGCCACGAGGACCATAGCTTTCTCCCCTTCACCTTGCTCAGCACACCCCCTACCCTTCCATCCCCAGCTCTGTTTCATTTTTCCTCAGATTAGTTACTACAAGCCTCATTACATATTACTGCCTGCCTTTCAAAAAGCTCCACGATGGTCTATTTTGTTCACAGAAGAATCTATAGCACTGTTTGTTACAAACACTCAACTCCCACTGGTTGAACAAATAAAAACTGGGTGAGTGAGCTGTCAGCCTGCTTGGCTCAGCCAGGTGAACCCCAGAAAGAAGCCCAAACCCAGCTCAGCCTCCCCTCAGACCGTACTGTGTTTCACAGAATGCCAGATGGATCAAAACTATTTCCAACAGAATGCACTCAAACTCCAGACCACCTGCACTGCACAGAGGCCTTCATGCTGTTGTAAACTCAATTTTGAGATAACATTGGTAGCTTCCTCTTTTGTGTTAGAGGACGAAGGATTGGGTAGAGACCTGACTCCACCATCTTCTTGATAGCAAGTTACTTTAATTCCCTGAGTTCCCTATAAAATAGGGATGATTTACGTTTTGCTTCATTCACCACTAGTTGCATGGGTCATATAAAATTAGGCACTTATCCATGTATTTCATCACCTGAGAAGCAGTTTGTGAGTGCCTACTATGTGGAAGAACTTTCAATGTCATCTTCTCAGTGTGGTCTTTTACAATCATCTTATGTGACATTTCAGCCCCTCCCTTCTCTACTGCTCATTCTCCTTCTCTGCTTTTATTTTTTCTCACAAGTGCTTTTATTTTTCTAACTAAATATATACTTTATTAATTTATATTATTTATTATAGGTATCAATTTAATTTTGTATTATTCGTCACCCCCTACTAGGTTTTAAGCTCCATGAGAGAGATGATCAGATAATTTTCTTAGTGTTGTTTTTTCTTTCTATCCAGGGCCTGCCCCATAGTGGGCACTTAATAAATAATGTTGAATGAATAAACATCCCATGCTCAGAATACAAGTGCTGATATAAACCAGGCTATCCCATAAAACTCAAATTTATTCTTTATTAGAGAAAACTTGCTGAAGAATGTGTGTTTTGTACAGATGGGTTGTACAGAAGGGCTGGAGTTGGGCTGAGAGAACAATTAGGAGGCCAGTACATAATCCAGGCAAGAAATGACAAAGTAAATTAACTCAGTGCCTGTGATTAAAGGAAAAGGGACAGTTGGAAAATATTGGGAATATAGCATTGCAGGCCTTAGATGTGAGGTGTGATGGAAAAGGTAAAATCTACATGAAATCCCTAGTTTCTGGATGGTACAATTGAGTGGATGATGGTGATGTTTACTGAGATGGGGCTACTGGAGAAGGAATGGTTGTTTGAAGGAAAAGCATGGGGAGAGAATTTGTTGTCAGGTGCCTATGGGACAACAGATGTTCACCAGGAGATTGAGTATATAGCTCTGGGTTTAGAAGAAACTTTCAGCTGGGGATAAAGATTTGAGAGCCAAAACCTTAGGCTCTAAGACCAGCATGCAGAAGAGGGAAAAGGGAGGGCCAAGGGGAGCACTACAGTTTGGGATAAATGAAAAGAAAGAAGAGTTGAAAAGAGA
Source organism: Myotis lucifugus (assembly GCF_000147115.1). Classification (NCBI taxonomy): domain Eukaryota; kingdom Metazoa; phylum Chordata; class Mammalia; order Chiroptera; family Vespertilionidae; genus Myotis; species Myotis lucifugus. Next base: position 1,113,497 of record NW_005871090.1, on the reverse strand, counting down.
ACTTTGAGCGATCAGAAAAGCAGGAGAAAACCAGGGGAAATGTTTGAAAGTGGGAGAAGCCAACCACATCAGATGTCAGAAAGGTATCATGCAGCTCAAAGAATGAAATGTTCCCGTTGGACTTGGCACATGGAGGGCCAGGTGACAGAACGGACATTCTAACTTGAAATCTGAAGATCCTCACTTGCATTCTCATCCCACCTCTCCATAGATGGGACCACTGGAGAGGCCCCATTATTCTAAAACAGAAGCCTTTTGCATGTTCCATTTGAGACCCCAGAGTTCTGCACCTTGGTTGATGGAAAAGGTATTTATTTACTTAAAATCTGAGACTACTATGGTTTCCTTCAGGCAAAATGCCCACAATTCCCTTATTTTATTAACGAACATGGTGTGCCTGGAAATTCTGGGTTTAGAGCCAGAAAACCTGGGCTGATCTAGCTTAAGATCTGCTTTGGTGACCTTGAACAACACATAGATTTTTTTTTTTAATCCTCACCCAAGGATATTCCTCCATTGATTTTTAGAGAGAGTGGAAGAGAGAGGGAAAGACAGAGAAATATCAATGTGAGAGAAACACATTGATTGGTTGCTTCCTGTAGGAGCCCTGACCAGGGCCCAGGCTGGGAAGGAGCCTGCAATCGAGGTACATGCTCTTGACTGAAATCGAACCCAGGACCCTTGGTCCACAGGCCAAAGCTCTATCCACTGAGCAAAAACTGGCTGGGGACACATAGAATTTTTTTAAGATTTAGTTTTCCTCATCTATAAAATTATGGGGTTGTTCCCTGGGAAGATGTATCGGGGGTAGGTGAGCAATCTTTTAGCTTTAACATCGTGAATTAAAGAAATTCACAATAGATATTTATTAAAGATCCTGCAAGTATCCAATTTCTGCTCCCTTCTAATAATAATTGTGCTTTTGAACTCATTCTAATTCCTCTCTATACTCTTTCAAGCACATAGCACCTAAACAGTACACAGATCTCTGGAATGTGATCATGACTAATGCAGGAGAATATTTAAGAAGGTGGAACAAACTACAGACTCCTGTATTCCTCTGTCGTAGGCTGCTGGCTATTGTGAAACTGCTAGTGATTTATTTAGTATTCTGATTGCACAGAAACGAGGTGAAATCATTTCGTCGATACTTACGTTTCCCTTTAAAAGTAATTAGCCCAAATCAAGACAATGTTCACCAAGAGTCCTGAAAAGAAAACACAACAATAAAACCAGCAGTCTATGGGTTTTATAGTAAGATTTCTTAAAGGAAGCCAAGACAATTTTGGTATTTATGTTGTGCATTTTCCCAACTAAGATCTTATGATGTTTTGCAAACGTGATTCTAATGCCAGTGATAATTCTCCCTTTGTGCCTCTTAAAGCAATGGAACCAATGAGAATTGAAAATTCTGGTTTCTTTCCAAGGTGGTATTAAAAATGGGGTCTTTGAAGTTCATGTGTTTAACTGTAGTAGATTATTGTTCAGCTTATCTCCACTCCTTCCCCCCAACATCCAAGGGAAGTATGGACTCTCCTGCCCAACTGATATTGGCCTTGAATGCGTCTTGCTTAGGCCAGTGGTATGTGGGTGGAAATGACAGTGTCACTGTTGCTTGATATCCTTCTGACATTTGACACTGTTGACTTTCACCTATTTGAAATGATGTCTTATACTGAAGGAGGCAATGCATGTTTCTGCTAGTGTTTCTGGAAGCTTCTTCCTCCATTGTGAGAAGGACTTTCCCCCTAGAAACTGCTCCCTTTTCAGCCTGAGTCCCAAAGTTAGACTCATGGAGCAAAATTGCCCCAATGAACCTGCAGACTCAGAGTGGCCCCAGCCAACTTGTAGACTCTGACTCATGAAAATAAATTATTGTCATTGTAAATCTCTGAATTGCAGACTGGTGTATAATGCCTCATGATTGTGTCAATAGTTAATTGAAAACTGTGTCATTTATAGCATAACAACCTTCCTTGTAGATTCAATGCCCTTTGAGATGTCTCTATAACTACTCTATTCGGGGCCTAATTGACCTGGGCCAAAAATCAAGACAGAGCTGTAATTAGAGAAAAATTAGTTCACATTTTTTTAAAGCTCAGATGTCAATTTTACCTTTATAGCAGTTGGCCATTATTAAGGTCTAAATCTCAACCAAAGACAGTTTTGTCTCCTAGGGCTATTTGGTTATGTTTGGATACATTTTGATTGCCATGACTCAGGATGGGGGTCCCGCTCCTGGCATTTAGTTGGTAGAGGCCAAGGACACTGCTAACCACTCTACAATGCACAGCTACTCACTGCAAAGAATTATTCAGTGCCAAATGTCAACAGTGTCAAGATTGAAAAGCCCTGGCCTAAGCATATATATCTTTCTCTCAAGGTATATTACATTTTATATTTGGATAGCAGAGCATTAAAGTTGATATCATTCATTAGGAACAAATAGGAAAACTTGGCCAAGTATATATGTCATGTCACAATAGCCTGAGAAGAAATCATAATTCTTCTCTTATTTATTTATCCATTGAAAAATGTAAAGCAAAAGTAATTATCTGCTTCCTTTTGAGATTTAAAGACACTTTAATTGAACTTAAATGTCTCCATGAGGCTTTCTGTTTTCACCAGGAATTCAGGAGAATTCTGTACCACTCAACATCAGAGACCTCGTGATTTACTTATTCATTTACTCTCATTCATTCAAATTATTTATGGAGTACCTGCCATGTGCCAGGCAGGCACTCTTAGGATTTCTCATTCCCAAGATGTCAGGTTTAATTTTGTGTTTGTTTTGTTTTGATGCAAACTGAGTACATACAAGTGCATGGAAGCTCACATTTATTTTAAAGCACACAAATAGTGAATATAATCTTTCTGCTCACACTGCACCTTTGAACACCTTTTCCTCTGTTAGGAGTTTGGAAAGAAAGTAGATCCTACCCCTCACTAGATATATATGAGAAGCATATTCTCACCTTCTTTATCAGACACAACTATGTAGGACTTTGTATTAGAACCTAGTGGATTTCGGTGAAGGCTAAAGGTAGGTGCAACAGTTTTAGTGGTAGGATTGTAAACACAGGTTCACTTTGTAGTGTATTTTATTTAGTATAGTTCATTTCTCAGTGTATTTTATGTTAGTATCTTTTTTATAAACAAATATTCCATATGCTTTGTTAGTAAAGGCATACCAGCAGATCTGATACCATTAGGTGAATGATGGTGATATTTAAGTAAAGAACAATGGTGACCCCAAGGGAGAACATATTAGGTTGAACCCGAAACTGATGGGCAGCAGGCTTTTGTTCATCTGAAGGAGAAGGAGTTTCTGGCGGACCCAAGGCCCACCTGGGTCCTCAAACATGTCTAACCTAGTGAAAATGACCCCAGTTCCCACTGCAGATTCCAGAGAGGACTTGGTCAAGGCAGTCTCCAGTCAGGAAAGCTCCTCCCTCCTCACTCTCTTTGCTTTGCCCCTTTGAAGCCACAGTGAAGGACAGCCTGGTGAGCCAGGGTGTGGAGAGCTGAGAACTTGAGCAAGAAGACAGTTCAGGGCCTGACCCATAGATCTGAAGATGCAGACAATACACAAATGTAGTACTTTCTTGGCCACAACACACTGGAATGTTCAGATCTTTTTGCTAATTCAACTTTGCTGTTTGGGATTCAATCCCAATATCTTCTTCACAGAATGCTTTTTTTGTACCCAGCCACAGAAAGAGTAGAAAGCAGCTAGCAAGAAAACAATGGTTTGACATTTAAAGAGAAAATCAAGGGTCACAGTTTTTTGTTGTTTTTGTTTCTTTAAGAAAACATGGTTTCTTCAAAGAGTCCAATGGACTAGCGCAGAAATGTGTCTGGACTCTGGAACCACATTGCTCAAATCCTGATTCTGCTATTTACTCACTGTATGACCCTGGGGATGTTCCTTCACGTCTTCAATGTCTCAATTTCCTCATCTGTAAAACAGACACATGTATTCATTCCACACATATGTTCTGACATGTGTCACAACTTGATTCCATATGCTGGAATGGAGCACTGAGCAAACCCAACTAAGTCTTCTGTCCTCATGGTGGAGACAGGTGATAAACAGAGTTATTTGTAACATAATTTTAGATTGTGCTAAATGTCATTAAGTCAAATGAAGCAGGGTAAGAGATGGAGAGATAGGGGAAGAGATGGCTACATTACAAAGGGCAGAAAACAAAATTTATTAGAAGAGATAAAACACAAGAATAATGTGAAGGAGGTGAACTACACAGTATCAGACAGAGAGAGCAGAAATGCAAATGAAAGTGTGCCCATAATAAGTGTGCCCATCTACTGGAGTGCTGTATGAATTCCATGGAATAATATGTATAAAATACGACCATAGAAACTATACCGGGAAGGTTAACTCTGCATGTATCATAGAATCTCAGAGATGAAAAAATGATAAAATTCTTCCCAATCTTACCCTTATAATCCTGATATCTCTGAAAAAAAAAAAAAAGACCATGGATCTTCTCCTTATCTGTCATGATGAGGCTGTCCTACCTCAGGAAGTAGGGCCTTGCCTCTACTATTGGGAGGCTTTTTTGTGTGTGTGCGGAAGTTCCTCTGTCCATTGAACTTACATCCTACTCACAGGAACCAAAAAGAACCCACCTGCTGCCTCTTTGGACAATGTCTTCAACATTCGAAATAATTTTCACCTCAGCTCCATCAGCTCCTTCAAGCGTCCTTACTTGTATGGCTTCCAGATTTCTCACACTTTCATTTGATCATTTAAAAAAAAAAAATGCAGCGCAATATGCTCAGTCTGAGACTTGAATCTCCCCCGCTCAGAAGCTCCTTCTTAAAAGCAGAGTCCCTAGATAAACAAGAGCCTGTCTACTTTTCTCAGCCTGCACCTTCCCCTTCCTGCCATCTTGCTTAGGTAGAGCCCCAGCATGCACCAACTTGAATGCAAATCTATGGTGATGGATAAGAGAACTAGCTGACTGCCCAGGGCTTCCAGTTTCCTGAACCCTGGGGTGGAGAAGAAAGAAGACAGAGCAGGAAGTGTTGGGGCTGGCGGTGATTGGAGGTGACTTCAGGAGAGATCTTGCTGCTGTTTTATTAATGAAGCATCAGATCAATGGGATTGGAATAAAACTGATGAGTCACAAGTCCGAGGTACCAATTCCTGTGAGCCAGCCAGTTGGGTCCTGCTACCTAGTCTCAGCTTCTATCCCTGGCAGCTGCCTCATAAAACAAACCATGGCTGCAAAGTTTAGAGGGTATAGAAGGACCTTTTATATGTTGTTATTTTCTGCTAGAAAGTAATTTCAAGGAGAAATGTGTCCAGTGGTAGATGACTGAGGCCATGTTGTCTTTAGGGCATAATTGCTATAGAATAGATTCTCCTTGGCATGACTTGTAAAATGATGGGCACATTTTATCACTATGGAGCATAGGTTTGGTTTTTAAGCTATGCATTCAATGGAGTTGTGAAGTTCTGTATCATGTTTTTCTGATTAAATTTTTGGACAAATACACATTTTGAGCAGTAGGTAGAAACAGGACATCACAGCAAACAGTCATGTTTTGATCTGTTTATTCATTTGTTTTAGTTTTTCCATTTAAAACAAAAAATTGTAATTCTTCAATTGAATGTGGGAAGGGTGAGTGAAAGAAAGACTGAGTCACCCACCCACACAGGCCTGTAATCACAACTTCACAGTGATTTATCTGCTTTCCTGGGCTAGTTTGATAAAGCAGCCACGCCACCGACGTTCATAGGATGCCACTACAGAACTCAATGTACTGGAAGCTGCCAATTGGCTGAGTAACTGCTGGACAATAATGAGCCTGTTTCTCATTGGTTGATTTACTTCACTGACAGGCAGGCTAGACAAGACCAGGAATATTGTGTGGGCAGGTCCATTCCAGGACACCAGGCAGACCGACCTTGAAGCTGTCCAATCCGGGCAAGTCGCCATTTGGGGATCCTGACATCTATAAGAATTTGCAGACTCATCCTACCTGACTCACAGCTTTTGCTGTTGTGGAAAATGGATCTGCAAAATTTTACTGCCTTCTGCAGTTTTCAGACATTTTTTTCCCCTTCTAACTCTGTGGAGGTGGGAAATTACTATTTCTTTAGTCTCTGTACTCAGTCAAAGCTTAGTCATTCCTCAGAGGCAAACTCCTGCATGAATATTTTCTTGACCACTGAAGTGCATAATAATCACTCTCTCCCCTAAATGCCTACAGCTTCAATTGTCTAGATCTGTGGGTCTCAAACATCAATGTGCTGGGAACCCCCTGGACATTCAGTGAAAATGCAGGTTCTTATTCGGCAGGTTTGGGGGGGAGGGAGGGGCTGAGATTGCATATCTTACAAGCTTTCAGGGATCCATTTCTGTGACAATGGAAATGGGCTGTCTATGACCTTGCACATTTCTCCCAATGTACCCGAAGCTTCTTGAGAATGTGTATGCCCTCTTCCTTTTTATCCCCCAACCCCAGCACCTCACACAGTGCTATGTCTGCAGGCCGTGCCAATACATATTTGCAGACTAAAGAAGCTCCTCTATGGCAGAAACTCTGTCAATTCCTCCATGAACACAATGACTCACATATGACATAAACTGATTAATTATTAATTGAATGAATGAATGACTTGACTGTCTACGAGGCTGCTGGGAGAATAACAAGAAAGGCTAAATCTAAGAAGGATTTTTAAGTTCTGTTTGTCTCAATGAAAAAAATGGGGAAAATATCTATGTAAATTCAGACGATAGAGTGCCTGGAGTTAACTGATTAACATGCTAGTCATGTTGCATCTAACGTATGCATTGCTAAGTCATTTCTGTTCTGAAGATTTTTAAAAACATTTCCACAGTTACAGTAGGGTTTTGAGTGCCTTCGCTGATTGGCCTGCTGTGGGGGCTGAGTGGAGGTACACAGCAGGGATAGGAAAGAGTAGCATTTTTTCTGCCAAAGCTCCTCGGGAAGTCCAGGGCGGCCAGAGAAGCAGCTAATCCTCCAACAGTGGTTTTTGACATATATTTTTAAATGACGTCTGCCTCCTTCTTTCCCACGACTGGCCACCCACCAATATACACCCCGACACACAGACCAGTTTTTGACCTTGGCCTGGAAACCCGGCCCTCTTTCTTGCATAGCTTCATCTGCTGGGAGGTTGGGTCAGGGCCCTGGCCACACAACTGGACCCTGACTGAATAAACAGGCTGTAGCTGTTTATGGTGAGGGGTAGTCATCTCCCAACACTGGGGACGGAGAACCATTGGCGGCAGAAAGGTGAAATGTAGGGAGGTAAGTTGGGCAGCCAAGAGAACCAGTGAGGCTGAAGATCAAGGAAGTAAGGAGGTAACTGACCTCACACTCCGTGGGGACAACTCAGGACACTCGGTTTTACAGCCCCACAAGCTTCCTCACCCGCCTGAGTAGCTCTCTCACCAGCCTGTGGTACCCCCATGCCTTTGCCTGTTCTGGAACTCCTCCCATGAGATCCATCCTTTTGCCTTAGGAAACAAATCAATGTTGAAAGGCTACTGTTAACTGTATCTTTGACATTTGGCAACTGTAGGGATGGAGCGGGGGGTGGGGGTTGTAGGTGTCGTTGGAGTCTTCCTATGTCAGCACCCAGGCAAGCAGAACCCTGGGTATTTTTCAGCCTCCCTCTAGCTCGGAGCTGGATTTGAGGGGAGGCCATCGCGTCTAGGAAAATGTCACTGCTCTGAGCCCTGAGCCTGGCTGAGCCAGAGTCATCCTGGCTGTGGGACTGTCACAGGGCTCAGGGTCAAGGGGGAGCATCCAGATGTGTTCAGGTCAGGAGAGCAAGTCTGAAACCTGGAGCCACTTCCTGGAGGGGCAGCAAGGGATGGCAAAACCCTAAGGTCCTCGAACCCTGCCGGTGTATACGGGCATGTCCTGAGCTGACCTGCTCGGTTACTGTACCCAGCCTCCCAGCCAGCTCTGCAGTCTGGCTGCCTTTGTTTGCAGCAGAGCTGTGTTCCCTCTGGTGCAGATGGTGTTGGTGCTCTGTGGGGGCCTGCAGAGGTGTGCAGGGCAGCCTCCAGTCTCCCTGCAGTGAGGGCGCAGGCCAGCTCCGGGACGGCTGCCAACAGCCTCTTGCAGACTGCGTCATAGCACGCACCTCTGGCTTTCAGGCAAGGGAGGCGGAAGGCAGCAAAGCTGGGGCTTGAAATGTCTCTGGCGCCGCTTCCTCCCTCTTTCCTGCCTCTCTGCTATTTTATGCAGTTTCTGATTCCTCTTCCTTTCCTCCACCCTGCCCCCTCCTTTCCACGCTGCCATATTTGTGTCCTCTGATGGGTCCTCAGGCCAACGTCCAAACAAAGTGACCCAAATCATAGTGCATCCTTTCAGGACAGAGCTCTCCGGGGAGAAACAGGCTGGTTGACCCAATGACGTGCTAGGCATGTCACTGGGTGTCAGGGTGACATGATGAAAAATCAGAGTTTCCATCTAGAGACCCTTCCCTGGCACAGGACCAGCAGGTGCTCTTGGCTTGTCCAGTTCACCTTTCAGTGCGTTGATTTCCCCATCTGTAAAAAGAACACTCACCCCTCCCTTCCCTGTTTTATCAGGTCTTGTGAGTATCAAGTGAGATGAGAGGGGGCTTCATAAACTTTAATGTACATGGGAATTTCCTGGGGTCTCATCCAAATGCAGGTCCTGGTTCCACAGGTCCGGGCAGGGCCTGCTATTCTGCATTTCTACCAGACTCCGAGGTTAATGGACGCTGCTGGTGGGACCACTCCAATAGTGGGGGGCTGGTAAGTCAGAGGACAATCTAAACATCACAAGCACCAGGAAACTGGAACATTTTAATTATTTGTATTTGCCATTTTATAAAACATCCCTGCATCTTAAAAAGGTCCTTTATATTTTTAATTCACAGGAATGTCATCATTTTAGGCAGCTACTAGAGAGAAAACGTGAAGGTGGGAGGAACTGATCATCCTTTCTGTTGTCGGTGAAGCTGCCTCCCCCTTTCTTCTTCCTTTTTCTTTTCTCTCCCTCCTCCCATAGCCGACGCAAAGGCAGATTGTTATTGAAACCTGTGGTTCACAGGTGGCCAAGGGTGTTGGGTCAGATAATGGACAAAAAGAGGGGCTGATTGAAAGCCACTGTTTTCTCAAGAGAAAGGGAATATGTGTGCATCAAAAGGCCCGTGCAAGAATGTTTGTAGCAGCGCTACTCATACAGTCAAAGCTGGAAAGAACCCCAATGTCCAGCAGCAGTAGGACAGAATAAATAGACGGTGGTTTATCCATACAATGGAAACACTACAGAACAATAACAAGAACAAAGTACTATAACATGCTCCCTCCTATGAGAATTTTACAGGTGAAATGATGAGAGGAAAAAAACAGACACAAGAGTATATGCTGTATGAGTCCATTTATGTGAAGTTCAAAAATGGGCAAAGCTAAGTAACAAGATTTCTTCTTTATGAAGGGGTGGTGTTGACTGGCAATGGGCATGAAGGAGCCTCTGGGTGTGGCCAGCTTTTTCATGTTGCTCTAAGAGCTTGTACCCCCAATTCACTGAGCTGGATTCTTAAGATTTATATAATTTACTGTATGTTTGCTATAATGTAATAAATAAATGTTAAACATACAAAAAGAGAAAGCCTAGTTCTAATCTTGCTCCTGAATTTTGCATTTCTGGGCCCTGCTCTCTCTTTTTTTCTCTATCCCTTTCACGCCTTTCATAAATGGAAGCCCTGTTGGCTGTATCAGTCAACTTCCCTGATGTGTTCCCTGCTGGCTTCCCAGGTATTTTGTTAGATCAGGGAACAAAAATAGAAGCTGCCATGTCATCACTTCCCCGGGACTGCACAGAAGGCTTCAGGCTGTGTAGTTTGCCACTCACAGGCCCCCCTCTAAATTGAATGCCTGCCCCTCTCTGCCTCAGGAGCTGTGTCTCTGGCCACCAGAACCCCTGTTCTCTCCATGGCTCTGAGCTGCAAACCCATCCCAGCAAGTCCACATCAGTTACGCAGAACTGTTTGTAGTTTGTACTTCAATGCTTCTGTCCCATATCTGGCTGTCCCCAAGCAGGGTCTGAAAGTTGTGGGGAATCAGTTCATTGTTATCACAATAACACTGCCTAAAGAACCACCCCCAAACTCAGGGTCTTTAAACAACAACATTTATTAGTTCTCAAGGTTATGTGTTAGCTGAGTGTTCCTTCTGCTCTGGTCCAGCCTCTGCTTATCTCAGCTGGGCTTTCTTGTGAGTTGGTGGTCAGCTGGAGGGTGATTGCTCCAGGATGGTCTCATGCATGTTTGGTGGCCAGCTGCCTGTTGTCTGAAGGCATGTCCTGATTGGGTCATGAGTCTCTCATCATGTCTCCAGCAAGCTACTCCAGGCATTGTCACAAGGTGGTAGCTAAGGGTCTGAGAGATAAAGGTACTCAAGTGTTCTGGAGGTCAGGCTTGGGACTGGCAAACCATTCCTTCTGTTCCATTTTATCCATCAAAAGAAGTCACAGACCAGCCCATGTTCAGGGGCTGGGAAACACTCTACCTCTGGATTAGAGGAACTGCCAAATCACATTGCAATGAGTGTGCATACAGGGAGGATTAGAAAAGCAGGGCCATTTTTTTTTTTAATAATGAATGTACATGTAGCTGGGGCATTAAGACAGTAGCACTGAGAACTGGGCCTTTTCCCTTCTGCAGAGCGTCTGTGAGGTAGCAGCTGTCATCCAGGCTTCCCAGGCTTCAGCCTTCGCCCTGCCCCCACAGTACCAATCAAACCGGTTCTCCAGCCCTCTTTATACATTAGTGAGTCCTTCCGGGCTCAGCAGGCTGTTTAATTCGACTGATCAAACAAACGTGTGCGATGTGGGTGAGCATGTAAAGAGAGCAATCTTAAATGTTTCTGCTCATGGAGAGATGTTTTGGGTCAAGTTTCCTAGAAGAGCCTGAAATGGGGATTCTTATCAAGTGATTTGTTGATGGAAGCTTCTCAAGAAAAGGGGAGGGGGTAAGGAGGTATAGATGTGGTTTCCCCTGGAGCTGTTTTGCTTCCATCTCAGTCCGTTATTGGCCCTGGCTGCCCCTGGGTGAGCAGTGGCACACATTTCCATTGCTATGGCTCCCATCAGTCTTGTGCAGTTTTCTACAGGAGGATGTAGCTATGAGCTCTTAATAGTCAACACGCAGAGCAGCTGGGAAATGGGAATGTTGTCCAGGAAGAGGGGGGTGTCTGCGAGGGACCCCACAGCATTTCCTGCAGAGAGGCACTATGTAGAAAGTGAATTCTGAACTCAGAACTAGAGAAAATTTAGAGGAGGCCTGATAACTGTGTTTAAAAGTTTGATGAGTTGTAATGTCATGTGGAGGAACCCATTCTGCAGGCTGATCTAAGATCCATAATTGGGACTTCCATAGAAGCAGATTTGGGCTTAGCATAAGGGGAAAACACTGCATAATTAGAGCAATCTGAAGATAAAAAGGAATGCCTTGGGAGTAGTGAATCTCCACAAAATAGACTAGGCTTCATTTGGCAGGATGATAGCTTAGGACATTAGTTAGGTTCCGGAAAGACAGAAAGAGAGATGGTAGCTAGGAACCCACATCCTTGAGTCTTTGATGTTCTGGCCAGAGATTCAAGAAGGAGATGTGCAAAGGGGACATTCACTCAGGGCAAATACACTTTTTCTGTTAATTACAGGTCTTTGGCCTCAATCCCCCTTTCATCACCCCCAGCTCTGGCTGGCTGGACCACATGCCAACTGAGAGGTAGATATACGGGACCTTCTTACAGTCAGAGTGAGCCCTGGTGCTCACATAGCACCAGCTACACAGGAGAAGGGAAAGGTAGGCTCTAAAAGAAAAGCCAAGATAGACCATAAGAAGAAGGCCATTGTGTATATCCCTCCTAAAGCAATGTCAACCCTAAAAATAAAACAGCTGGTTAATTTACCAGCAAAATGGGCTTATTCAGAGATAGTATAGAAATACAATACGGAGAAGCCAGCTATGGCAAAACCATAGGCAAGTCCAGAGAACAAAAGAGGGCTTGCTTTTATTAGGTTTTGGGAGGAAATTGGGGAGGGTTGTTTTGAACAAAAGTTCATTGGAGAAGAGCAAGAGTTCAAGGTTGTGGCGGCTTCTCATTGGCTGCAAGTGGTGGTTAGTGGGTTTTCCTGGAGCAGGAAGGAAATTCCCTTTTCTTAAAAGCAGATGAAATTCCCATGCGATTACAGTAATGTCCTCCCTGTCAAAATAATTCTTTTCTTCCCCTTCCGGCTGGTTACGCTGGCTGCACTGAGTGAGACCTGTGGGAGATGTTCCCCTCCAGGGCTTTCTGACTCCATTTTAAATGCAGTTTCCTTTATTTATCTTCACAACAACAAGGTCCAGTACTGTCTTTGAGTCTGATTGAGATACTGCCCTCAAATATGTGGGTCTTCTCTGTGGGGCTGAGAGCAGTGGAGTTTCTCTTGCCTCCTGTCTGACTATAAAATCATTTTCACAATAAAATTATTTTCAAAAAGTGCGTCGGCCTGTGGACTGAAGGGTCCCGGGTTCCATTCCGGTCAAGGGCACATGCCTGGGTTGCAGGCTTGATCCCCAGTAGGGGGTGTGCAGGAGGCAACCAATCAAAGATTCTCTCTCATCATTGATGTTTCTCTCTCCTCCCTCTCCCTTCCTCTCTAAAATCAATAAAAATAGATTTTAAAAAAATTTCACTGTCCAGCTGCTCCCCAAATCAACAAAATCAGAATTTCTGCAGCCAAGAGACAGGTATCAGTACTTTTTTAATCGCTCCCCCTCCCCCTTCTCAGGTGATTTCATTGTCAGCCAAGGTTGAGAACCACTGTTCTAGGGGCAACAGTTCTCAGACTTTAGTTTACATCAGAATCACCTGGAGGGTTTGTTTAAACAGAACACTGTGTTCCACCCTCAGAGATGTAACCAGAGAATCAAGGGGTCTGGGCTGCCTGTCACTATTTGAGCCAATTGAGCAGAGACAGGGTTGAATCTTATATGAGCGTTTATTCCAATAATGCTGGCAGTATGGGAGAGCAGCATGTCATCCACAAAAATCTCCTCTGCAGCCCCCCATAAACCAACTGCTTATATTGGGTAGAAGGATAAGGATTACATTGGGAAGTAGGCAAATGGTATGTCAAACGGGCATTTTACAGGTAATGCAGGCTGGGGTTTGCAAAGGGCTGGGGGTTTTCAAAGTGGGGGTTTTCAAAGGGCTGGCGCCTCTGGTTTCTGCAACAAGGTTGTTGATCTGTCCATGATAATAGGCAGCTCCTGGATGTGGAGGGTGGGCCTTATTTCTAGGTGAGCTCCCAGGTCCCACATGCAACTCCCAACCAGGTTAGATAGACTGTACTTTCTTTCATCAGAACAAAACAATCACGGTTAACAGAGCATGATTAATATTTCTTACAATGACAACTGGTCCCCAATATTCTATTTCTGCCCCTATCGGAGAATCAGATTCAATAGCTCTGGGATGGGCCTGAGATTCTGCATTTCTAACAATGCTGATGCTGCTGGTGGGAAGACCGCACTTGGAGATGACTAGTTTTAGCTTCCACTATTCTTCATCCCATCCCACCTTTATCTTTCAGCTGGCTAGGGCCTGGGGGCTGGAATGGTGGAGAGGAACATCAACCCGTTGGGAAGCTTGATAGGCAGTGATTACTACCAAGTGACCTCGTTTGTGACTAGAATAAAGCTGGCTGCCGATGTAAGTGGGAGTGGGATACTTTCTCAGTTAAATTGAAACCTTTGCTGCCAAGAAAAGTGGCTGATGAAAGTTGAATGTATGTCAAAGTAAGTTGATTTAGGAGTTCTTCTATAGGATGAAGATATTATTGTTTGGCTTATTTGCAAAGCAAAAATTCTCTGGTCAGGAAGTAACACTATGACATGAGACAGATTCCACAATTAAGTAAAATGAAGTCAGGAAAAGATAACAAAAGCCATCTTAGTCAACTACAGCAGCTCAGCATTACGGCAAATATTACAGCTGGTGCTAACCATTGAGCTTCTAAAAAAATTTCCAAGAATGAAAATCATCCAGGGATGAAGCAGTAATAAAGGAAATCTCAAATACAACCGCAAATGTTGCATTTCCTAATTTAATAGGATAACATTTCAAAGTAAAGTCAGCATTTTATAAACATTTTGCCATAATTAGCTCTTATCCAAGTTATTAATCACTCTTTTAAAGCTCTCTGTACTTTTTATTTTCTCTTCTAGCCTTGATGATTCAGTATCTACAATTAATATTTATTTAGATCTGAATCATTCATTCTGTGGATAAAAAAGGACCACATGCTAATCTTAATAACTCAGGGAAGGTCTGCATTGGTGGCCTTGCAAACTCAAGAGACCTAAAGTAACCACAAAGGATGGTCTGAAACTAAAACCTTCAATTTAATTTTGATCTTTACTGAGCCTATAGTTTTTTGCATCTAAGATAACGTACGTGAGGAATGTCAGGTAAGTTTTAACTTCCCTTTTTCCAGGCCCGTCAGGGCACAACCAAATGCACCAGGGCGCCTGGAGGGAGACCACAAATTCCTTCATTGTTATTGTTGTCATGTTAATTGTTGACTGTTAACTATCCTGCACCCACCTAAGCAAAAAATGTGTCTATCTTTTTACTTTTTATCCAATCCCAGAGCCCTCCCCCCACTTTGCTTTCTCCCGCCTCCCTAATCTATCACCAATGGATTTCATGTAACACCTCCTCCTTTGATTGTAATGTATTTAACAAGGTGAAAAAACGCCAGTCCAGAGCACTGTCTCCATACATTGCCATTCTGCTTCCCGGCAATTGTCGACAGTTTGGCTCAAATAAACTCACAAAAATTCTTTGCAGGTTTGAATATTTTTTACGTTAACAATTCCTTCTTTACCAACCCAAATTAGCAGCTCTGTTACTTTTCTACCGATATTCTTTCTCTACTGTTACCAACTGAACCTTGTTGTTTTTTTCAGAGCAGCAAAGCACCCAGCTGAAATGCTCACCACATCACCCTCCTTTGCAGCTGGACGGTTGGCAGTCCTGGCCAATGAAATGCGAGGCTTCCAGGAAACCTTTCAGCAGTGGAGGGACCCAGCTCGCAGGTACCTGTTACCCTTGCCTTTCATCATCCTTCTTATCTCATCCTTCCCAACACAGATGAGAGGCCATCCCGTGGCCTCGGAGTGTTGCACCTGAGGACAAAAGCCACTTGCCAGCGCTGGCAAGGTAAGAAGGAAGGTAAGAAGGAGCCTGAGATCATGCTAACGTCCTGGTTTTGTAGCATCGGCTGGGGGGTTGCTGACCTCCAGTCTTCTTGTGACCTAAATAAATAAATTAATTAATTAATTAAAAATCCTTATTTAGATAGACCATCATGGTCCACTTTCTGTTTCTTGCAGCCCAAAACAATCCCAACTGGTACATTCATTTACTTCCTTAAAGGAGCCCTTTGCAGGCAAGAGCAGAGCAGTAATTCTGTCTTTAGTGTGCATCGGAATCATCTGAAGGGCTTGTTGAAGAACAAACATCTGAGTCTCAACCCTAGATATTCTGATTCAGTACATCTGGGGAAAGCCCAGAGAACTTGTATTTTTAACAAGCTCCCAGGGGATGTCCATGCTGCTGGTCTGGGAACCGCACTTGAAAAGCCTGGCGATGGTTCCAATGTGACCCTGCCTCAAGTGAGAGCTTGGACTGGGTGACACTTCAGTGTCTGTTTCTTGAATCCCCCGGTTCTGAGCCTCTGTTACACTGGCCAGAAGGCCTGCGTGTCATCCAGATTCAGCTGCTGGGTGCCGCTGGTCAAACTGGTTGGGTAAATATTTTCAAAATGTTCTAGGTATTCAACAGTGAGTAGAAAAAATCTGTTGTTGGGTCAGACAACTTCATGACATCTTATCTTCCCCTGAAGATACCAGGCTATTTTTCTGGATCCAGTTTATACATGTAGTGAGTTTCAGGCACCAACTACTTCCTTTTGCTGTATCTGCCTGCTGGGTCTCTTTCCCAATGCTTACTGAGGGAACCACTTTTCTCTAATATCATTGAGTTTAGAAGATGCTCCAGGTGAGCTTGTCTTATCATTCTCCTTTTGAAGACTCTCACTCTGTCTACGAACAATTGCTAACTTTTTAAAGGAGTCAGGGGAGATTAATTTTCTGCAAAAACTGATTTATGGCCATCTCTTCTGAGAGGATGGCCCGAGTCACTTTCCTTGCCTCATGCTCACTGCAGAAATTCAGTGATAAAAACCTTCCTTTAAACACAGAAAATGTATGAGCAAACTTCAAGGTCTTTCCCCTAATGCAGCAATTAATCTTGAGGTTAGATAGGAAAACCAAAAACAGTCTATTTGCAAAGCAGCAAAAAGGGATGCCCCAAAATTGGGTTTATATATATATATATATATATATATATATATATATATATATATATAATTAAATTATGTATGTGTTTTCCGATGGTCTTAGGTGACCCCTGTGAAAGGGTCGTTCGACCCCCCAAAGGGGTCGTGACCCACAGGTTGGCGACCCACAGGTTGAGAACCACTGCTCTTGAACTTTGCCCTTCACGATCCCTGGGATTCCCCAATTAGGGATGAGGCTGACCCTGTTCTGATTATCAGGCCTGAGTGGTTTAAAATGTAAGATGATTTTGTCACTCTGCAGAACAGGACAATAACTATAAAAATAATACATCTACTGTCATTTATTGAGCATAAGTCCCTGTTTTAATGACTGAACCTTGAATTTTTAGGAAGTTATTTAGACCTCCTAATGACCTTGTGTGATGAATTCAAGTATTCCTCCCATTTTACAGAGGGGTAATCTGGGCAAGGAAAGGGAGCTAACTTGACCTTAATCACAGCTATTACAGTGGAGAAGTCAGAAGGCAGAGGTTCAGCAGGCTGACTGCAGAATTATTAACCACTGAGCAAAACAAAACAAAACAAAGCAAAACAAGAGAAAACAAATAAATAGAAAATAGCCTGCCACAGAGGAGGACTAGTCTCGAAGGTCTTTTTCACTGTTAGACCTATGGAGGATGTTGGGGTGGCATGTTTATCGAAAAAGGAAGTTTTGTGGGGATCAAAATAATTTAGGTGTCTTCAACTTTGACATTAGACAAGAAGAGGTATAGGGCTCATTAACAATGATAACATGCCTAGTTATTTATCATAATTTTATATGATATAATTATATCTGCAAGTGCACATATAAATGTATAAAATAATATAATATGTATAATTAACCATACATACTATATATGAGATATATAATACATACTGTATTGTTTATAAGGTGTTTTATAAAATGTGATATTTAACACATGTAGTTCTTATTATAGTTTTATTAAGATATTGCATACCATCAAATTCAGCCAGTTAAAGTGTATAATTCAACAGTTTGTAATATAGTGACAGGTTTGTGCAACCATCACCACTATCTGATTCCAAAACATTTTCATCAACCCCCAAAGAAACTCCATACCCATTAGCTGTCACTCTCTATTCCTTCCTCCCTCCAGTGTCTGGTAACAACTAATCTACTTTTTGTCTCAATGGAGTCCCCTATTTTGGACATTCATATAAATGGAATCATATGTGATGGGCTTCTTTCACTTAGTATAACGTTTTCAAGGTTTCTCCATATTTTAGAATGTATTAATATATCATTCCTCTTAATGGCCAAATAACATTGGATTGTATGGATATACCACATTTTGTTTATCTGTTAAATCACCTGATGGACATTTGGGCGGTTTCCACTTTTTGGTGATTATAAACAATGCTGCTATTAGCACTCATGAACAAGTTTTTGTATGAACATATTATTAATTTACCTAGATGTGGAATTGCTGAATCATATGGTAACTATGTTTAACTTTTAAGGATCTGCCAGACTATTTTTCAGAAGTTGGCTACTTTAAAATTCCACTGGCAGTGTATGAGGGTTTCAGTTTCTCTACTCTAACTGATGTTTGTTATTGTCTATGTTTTTTTTATTTTAGTCATCCATGTGAAGTGGTACCTTATGTAGTTTTGATTTGCATGTAGGTAATGACTAATGAGATTGAGCCTGTTTTCATGTTCTATCAGCCTTCTGTAGATCTTCTTTGGAGCAATGTTTTTTAGATCCTTTGTCCATTTTTAAATTGGTTTGTTTTTCCCTTTGTTGTTGACTTTAAGTGTTTTTTATGTGGTCTAGTCCCTTATCAGATATATGATTTGCAAATATTTCTTCCAAATTATGGGTTATCTTTTTATTTTTTTCATGGTATCCTTTGAAGCTCAATAGGTTTTAATTTTGATGAAGTACAATTCATCTGTTTTTTCTTTTCTTACTTATGCTTAGTGTTATATATAAGAACTCATTGCCTGGTGCAATATCACGAGTATTTATGCCTAGGTTCTTAGCTAAGATTGTTATAATTTTATCTCTTACATGTAGATCGTGGGTCTATTTTTAATTTATTTTTACATATGATGTGAGATACAGGTTCACCTTCATTCTTTTGCATGTGGATATCCAGTGGTCTTAGCAGCATTTATTTAGACACTATTCTTTCTCCATTGAATTGTGTTGAAATCCTTGTCAAAAATCAATTGACAATAAATGTAAGAGTTTATCTCTGGGTGGATGTTATTCGATTTAGTAGTTCCTTCTATCTGCTCTGTGACAAGGCGCAGGATACATCTGCCTATTCGGCTGCCATTTTGAATCTTCTCAAGAGTTTATTTCTGGATCCTCAATTTGACTCTATTGATTTATATCTCAATCCTTATGCCAGTACAAAATTCTCAAGAATACTGTAGCTTTACAGTAAGTTTTGAAATAAGAAAGTATGAGTTCTCTGAATGTATTTCTCTTTTGTAAGGATTGTTTTAGCCATTCTCAGTTCCTTTCATGTTAATGAGAACTTTACAATAAACTTGTCAATTTTTTCAAAAACATAGCTAGGATTTCGATAGGGCTTGTTTTTAGCCTGTTGATCAATTTGAGTATTGCTATCTTAACAACACAGTGTGTCCCAAGAAATATATACACTTCGAATAATTATTAATTCCAATAGGTTAAATCTAAAAAGAAAAAACATCAATTGAGCTACCAGATGTTAAAGAGTGTATACATTTTTGGGGGGATACCCTATATTAAGTCTTCCAATCCATAAGTATGAGGTTTCTTCCTACTTATTTAGATATTCTTTAAATTCTTTCAATAATATTTCATGTTTTTCAGTGTTCAAGTCTTGCATATTTTCACTTAAATTTTTTCTACATATTTTTATTTTTTTGGATGCTATTATAAATGGAATTATCTTCTTAATTTTAGTCTGTTAATTGCTGGTCTATAAAATATAATTGATTTTTAAATATATATTGATTTTCTATCCTACAACATTGGTAAACTTTCTATTAGTTTTTCTGTGGATTCTTTAGGGTTTTCTATGTACAAGTTCATGTCATCTGCAAATAGAGATAATTTTATTTCTTTCTTTTCAATCTGAATGTCATTGTTTGCTTGCTGTCTTACTTTGTTGCTTTGTTTTGGCCTAATTGCTCTGGCTAGAATCTCCAGTATAATTTTGAATAGAAGTACAGTAGTGAGAGTAGATCCCTCCTATAATGTTTCTGATCTTGGGGGTAAACTTTCAGTCCTTTGTTAGTACAATGTTAGCTGTGTGCTTATTATAGATGGTCTTTATCAGATTGAGAAAGTGTTCTTCTTTCCTAGATTGTTGAATATTTTTATAGTAAAAGAGTGTAGACCACAGGGACACCTTCTCTATAGACGGAGGGTGCTCTGTGGAGGAAGACAAAGGGGGTCTGGCCTCACTGATGTGGAAACTGGCAGACCTGAATTTAAAGGTGAGAGAACTTCAGCAGTCTCTTAAACCCTTTTCACCTGCGGTTTTGAACATTGCTATTCCTTCTTTGCAATGCAGCTAGACTTATTTTATATAAAGCAAAGATTTGATGCTGACACTATTCTGCTTAAATTCCTTCAAGGGGTTCTCTTTGCTTCCAATATAAATCCCAAGTGCCTTAAAATAATAGTTAATGATTCTTTTTTTACATATTCTATCTTTTTTCTTGCCACTCTGACTTCTTGCTTCTTGAATATGCCTTTCCATCAATGATTCTATAAATGTCCCCTGCTTGGAATGTTCTCCCTATTCCACTTCCCCGCCTCCCAGCTGCCTGCATATGACAAAGATTTCTCCTCAATCTGAAGTTCTCAGGTTATCCTGAAATTTCCTCCAGGAAAGCTGACTCTCAAACTTCCAGGTGGAGGCTCCTCCCACAGGTTGCCACCTCCCTGCTTACCCATGTACCCATCAACACTTGTGAGCTAAATTATTGCCTCTGTGAGTTCTGAGAAGGAGGTGGTGATATTTGCTGTTCACCCTTGTGTATGACTGTAACACTCAAAATGGGTTCTCACTCGGCAGCATCAGCATCACCTGGGATCTTGTTAAAAGGCAAACTCTTAGGCCTCACCTCAGACCTGCTAATGCAGAATCTCTGAAGGCGGGGCCCAGGAATCTGCATTCCAGAAACCCTGCAGGCGAGTCTTAAATTTTGAGAAGCACTTGTATAGTCAGGTGCCTGGCTACTGGTAGACGATCAGTGAATGAATAAATTTGTAAGTCCTAAAAATACTATTAATAGACTGTAATCTTCACCAGATTACTTAGCTTCATGATTCCCATTGGTAATGCTGACCTCTCATAAGGTTTGGAGAAGCAAATGTGATGGCTTCAGAAAAAGCTCCTGCACAGCATCTGACACACAATAGTTTCTTCTTTCTTGTTTCTTCATTCTTATTTCTAATTCAGCTGACTGCTTGCCAAGGTGGTCTTCAAACCCTCAGCCTGTTTGTAGACCTACCATTGGGCAAGTTTGGAGTATCCCTACTTGTGTCCACAAATCCGAAAAAGGAATAAATAAAATGTGGTTGATAGAAGAGGGTGTTCTCTGGAGTTTGCAGGTGGCCCATCTGATCAGGAATTTGGCTGATTCTGTCAGTTATTCAGCATATGTAGCAAGATATTGAAATATATTTTTTCCCAGCTTCAAGGCTACAGGCTAGGTGAGGACCATCATTTTTATTTCTAAAAATATAAAATTTTGGTTATCAGTATTTCTCAATGCCAACTATAATAATTGCATCTGATCTGTTTAATTTGGGATAATATCTCTCCTAGTTTTTTGTTTTGATGTTTTTCATTAAAAGCAAAATAAGACAGGATTTAAAAATTCCTAGGGTGTTTTCTTTGACCACATCTGAAAGCATTCTAGTCTGGTTTCTAAGTTCCTAATGGTTTGAATCAAGGTCTCATTCTCCTTAAATTGTCCTGATCTTGTTGAAGAGGTTCATAATTTCCTTCACATTTATTTGAAATTGAAGGGTCAATTAAAGGTCACACTAACCAACCCTTAAATCAACTGTATTTCTCAGAGATGTTTCAAAAGGAATTTAAGGGGGTCTAATGGTTAAAAACCCCACAATTCTCTTAAAGGCCCACTTTAATTTAGGCTGAAACCCTTGCAATATGAAAAGCGCTACAAAGAAGGGAGTGGGAACAGTAAGGTGTTTGTGTTCTTCATCAAAGGTGAAAAGAGCAAAAGCAAAGAGGTGGAAAACAATGGAGAAAAGAAATTTGTGGGCGGGTATACTTGCATAAACTTCAGGCTCCATCAAATCTAGATACAGCCTTAAGGCTGAGTTTTAACATGTATTTTCAAATGTCATCCTCATAGTACTTATATAATAGCTACTATTATTTTACAGGTAAGAAATTTGATGCACAAAGATTGTAAGTAACTTGCCCCAGGTCACCCAGCTCTGACTTGTTGGAACCAGGATTCAAACATAGGCATCAAATCCCAAACTTTGTGCCACCCTTAGTGGGTCTCTAGTCTGGGTTGCATGCATGTGGGCAGGGAAATCAAACCATGGAGGCAGAAGCCGGAGTGGCAATGTTAGCATATTTCTCTTGGCTCTTCTGTATGATTTTCTTTGCACCCACCCTAATTTCTCTACTCCCAGAGAAGATGGGCTAGATATTTTTTGGGGGGAGAGAGTTACATTAAAGTGTTAATTTCAAACAATAGGAAGCACGTAGGCTTTAGCATCAGAGTTGAGTTTTAGAATAAGGAAACAGTGGGATGTAGTGGCTCAGATTTTGCCAAGGGATGACTAGCGGTACCAGCAATCAGGTTCATTTGTATTTGGAAGATACAAATATGCAGCTTATTATTCTAAGTGGGTAGAAGATGGATGTTAGGGCTTTAACCAGGAAAGAAGTTGCATCCAAGGATGGACAGATGGCTGTCAAAGGCAGTGGAACAGCTTCAAATCTCACTACTGAGGCTCACATGGTGCCAAGGAACTGGAAGATATGGAGGACAAACAGGCCAGGTTTGAAAAGGGGGATTCAAACATGCAACTCCAGATGAGCCTTCAGGGCCAGCAATGGCCAGAGGCTTGTGGGCGCATTCCCAGCTGTTTCCTATGTGGTGGTTTTATCCCCAACTAATATGCCAGCTGGCGGTTGTTTTATTTCCTTGTTGACTTTTTATGCTGCCACCTGGGGAGTCTTAGTAACTGTAAACAAAGATTTAGAACACTAATCAAGTGTTAGGCGCCAATGTGGTCGACTCTGTGCAGGTACTAAAGTCAAGTAACCTGTGAATGAGTAGCTGGCATGGAGGAACGCCAGCCACACCGGCTGGCAGGATGGTGGGGAGCAGGAGGAGGCCATCTGTGAGTGTTGACTGCTAAGGATTCACAAAGCCCCCCTCCCTCCCCCAAGAATTGTCCTCAACTGATGCCTAGGAAGTTATACACCAGTACCCTACCCCCCACGAGGAGAAACTTAGAACAGATACTCACTGCTCAGAGGTACAAAAGGCCAGCTCCCTTGCCTTAAGAAGGAGACAATTGTGTCAACATTGTGATTTATGCTCCAGAGCCTTTCATGAATCAGCCAAGTTTACTTGGCTTCTTCCCATATCCTGTCTGTTTTCCTGCCTTAGATGCTTCTCCTGAGAGTCCTCCCTCAACATATCATGGTTCATGATTCTCTCTGTCTTGGGCTCTGCTTCTGGGGAATCTGACCTAAGAAGGCACTGAGGGTTTTAGGTCCCCATTTCCACAGCTAATTTTGGCAGGAGGTGGGCAGAGCTTTGAGGCAAGAAGTCCCCAGTGATATGTATTTAGTGCAAAATCTCCAGCTATGTGCATAGATGGGAAATTGAGGGTAGAGGTTGAAGACAAATTATGAGGAGCAGGTGTTAGCTCCCAGGGAAAATGAATGGGTAGAGGATGGATATTAGGGCTTTAACCAGGAAAGAACAAGTAGAGTACTCAGCAAGATAGCGAGACAAACCCAGTCCAGAGCCTGGGTCAGCAAAGCCAGGGAAGAAAATACTATGACTTGTAGGATACATGGAGGTTCAGGGCTCATGTCTGGCTTAACATATTCTTGGTCTGTGAGTGCAAGACCTAGGTATTAATTGGACATGTGAATCTTAGCAAGTTAATCTTTTCTAAACCTCAATTTCTTCATCTGTAAAATGGCATGCATTCAAGTAATTATAACTATTTTATTAATTATGTAAATATTATTCTAAGTCATGGTGAGTAGTGGAATTTTTGCCTGCTATGTGGTAGACCTGGATTTCTACATAGGGCTTGCCTATAGAGCTAGACTTGGAAAGTAAAGAAATGACAAAGTAGGGGCTGAAATAATGGACATGAAAGGGCATGGTGTTGCTTGTATTGCTGCCCATGGTTCTGATCTGAAGGCCCAGAGCCCAGGGAGTTGCCGGTTTTGCATCTTCAGAAACAGTCTTAAGCAGCGGTTCTCAACCTGTGGGTCACGATCCCTGAAAATACATCCTGCATATCAGATATTTACATTATGATTCACAATAGTAGCAAAATTACAGTTATGAAGTAGTAACAAAAATAATTTTATAGTTGGGGGTCACCACAACATGAGGAACTGTATTAAAGGGTCACAGCATTAGGAAGGTTGAGAACCACTGTTGGAGAGGGAGAGAAAGAATGAGAGGGAGGGATAGCTGTAAGCCAAAAATCCTCCAGATTTGATCACCATTCAATCAAAATTAGACCCAAGAGGGACTGTTGGGGACAGCAAGTTGGCCAGTTATTGACTCCCAAGTCTGAAATTGCAAGAGAGCTTTTCTTCAGCTTGGCAGACACTACAATCACAATGCCAGATTCTCAGTATTTAGACTGAGCTGGAAATTCCCAAAGACAAGAGCATCAGGAACGCTCAGCCACTCAAATGCTTTTTCCCTAGGACAATTCCCTACTCTCTCTCTCCTAATACAGTGTGATATGGCCCTTACTTTAGGAGCAGTTTCCAAGAAGCAGACTTTGAAATAAGAATTCACATGCAACTCAATTTATTAAGGAGGTTCTCTTGGGAAACACTGGGTGTGGAAAACAGGACAAAGAAAGGAAGAAGCCAAGCCACCTCTGCACCAGCCCGATCTCACAGAGGAGATTGGAATGTAAATTACACCTCAGATTTTGGCCTAAATCCAAAGTAAGGGAACTGGTCTTTCATTTTCCTGCCCCAGTCAATCATTGGATAAGGGCTACTGTGAAGGACATCAAATCCCAGGAGCTTCTGTTTCTTAGTAGCTACCCCATTGGTTCAAGTGTGGCTCTCCAAGGGCATCACAAAAATGGACAATGAGAAGCAAAACACTTAAAAGCCAAGGAAAGGCACACTTTTCAAAGGGACCCGAGGGAATCTGAGTGGAACACTAATGGCTGGGTTACCACACTTAAGATTAGTTTAAGGGACTGAAAGGGCTAGTCATTTCTGCAAATATGCAGCTTATTGTATATGTTTTTGTATGAAATGAGAGGGCAGAGGATTTAACATTAGAAGATGTGTTAGCCCTGGCTCTGACATATAACTTTGTGACCTTGGGTGAGTTACTCAACTTCTTGGTATTATCTGAATTATCTCTAGTTACGTGAAAAATACCATTCTTTTAAAGACTTAATAGTAAATTAAATTTATCAACATATTTTACTATATTCTGTACAAACTATTGTCTCTGTACTCCACTCCATTCACTTCTGTCTCTCAGGGTGTTTTCTTCTGCCTAAACTATATTCTTCAGTAGTTACTTCAGTAAAGATCTGTGGGTAATAATCTCTTTTACTATTTTTGTTTCATCTGGAGTGAATTTATTTCCAGTCATTGATTTTGTTACTATCTTTCTTTGTATTATTTCTTCACATTATAGGATTTTATTATTGAATGGAGGCTGAGTGCTCTCTCTGTCTCAGTCTCTCTCTCTCCCCCCACCCCACCTTATCTTTTAAAGTCTTACAGATTTATATTTTATCTCCTTTCCCACCACCTCCTAAGAACATTTAGTTCAAAACCAGGTCTTACATTGGTAGTTCAGGGCTTCAAACCTACACTGATATTGGAGTTATTACATATTCAGCTACCAACTCAGCAGTTAAGCCTAAGTCCAGGTTGAAAGACTTGATTTCTTACAGTTTCCTGCTACACAGCTTTATAGAAACGGTAGCTCAGACAGTGGTTTGAAAAGTTTATTTAGCCTCCTTTAATAGATGAGAAAACCTCATACTTGCTTCTCTGATTTCAAAGAGTAAGTTTGAAGAGTGAGTCATTTACTTCCATGGGACACTTTTAGTCTTGTTAGCTTATGGGAACCCAGATTTCTCCATTTGAGATTGAGTCTGCAAACTCAATTCCAGTCACTCCTTTGTGTTCACTTCCATTTCTGGCCTTCAGAGATATTTGTCTCAATTTTTAGGGTGATTATGTCATCTTAAATTTCTCTCTTTAGGTGTCTAATGTTGTATCAGTCAGCTATTGCTGCATAACATGGAATTCCTAAAAACGGAGTGGCTTACTATAGTAGTCATATATTTCCACTCACATTTCTGGGATTTGGCTGGAGTTTGGCTAATTTGGGATGGGCTCAGCTGGTCAACTCTGCTTCACACTGCAGGGAATGAGATGGGGGATTGAAAATCCTGACTTTTTATCCTCTTGCTATCTAGTCTCCTATTTGTTCCCCCACTCCCCATTAGCCAAAGAACTAGGGTACCATTGATGAGTCATAAATATCAATTCCCTGGGGCACAGAGCTGGGTAGAGAAGGACAGAGGGATCAACAGAGACTATCCAGCACATGGCCCAAGGGTGTCAGAGGCAGTTGGCCAATCATGGGAGACATGGGGCATGGGTAAATAGAAAACCAAGACTCACCAGTCTTAAAAAGGGGTGGTCACTCAAGACAGATTTTGGAAAATCACTCTTTTGGGGCTTTTAGAAATATGCAACTCTTGGATCAATCGGAAGATACAGAAGCAGAGGGGACACAGTATCTCCAAGTGGGAAAATCCTGTTCCCTTCAAAAGGTTGTCTTGCACTCAAAGAAAAATTGTATGCTTTGGACATTTTATTACTTAGGTCTCATTAATCTAGTCTTTTGTACTGAAAAGAATGAGAGAAGGGCACTTTTTTTTTCATTCAGTGGAACCTAAAATAGCAGTGAGAAAAGCTATTGAGTTCCAGTTTGTTACTGTCAAGTTTTGTGACCTTGGAGCCTTCACTTTCCTCCTGCAGATAATGAGGAGGTTGAACCACTTGCCTTTACCACTCTCAGTATTAAGGCGTATAGATGACATTGATGGCACTTGCAGTTTTTTAAATTAAAAAATATTCAACAGTGACTGCCCACATTCTTGTCTCTTTACTGAATCACTCAAACTAATGGGAAAATATTAAAAAACAAAACAAAACTATATTTTCTATAACGTTCTGATAGCTGCCCAAGGCAAAACATGGCTTGATGATGGTAAAATGAAAAGGCTAGAAGCCTGTAAATTTAGATTTTCAACATGTGTTATGATTTCCTGGCCTCGTGGACATCCCAGTAATTATCTAGAACTATGCATAATGTACCTCCTTCCACTTTCTAAGAAATTGTCAGTTTTAAGGTTAGGGTTTGACAATTTATTGGCTTGTCCTGTAGAAATGAATTGGGGGCATCTGGGGCTAGAGTCTTTAATGTGTGTAGTTGGGGCCATAGATGTGAAGCTGCCTCTTATTTATAACTGAGCAAGCTTAATTGTTGCTTTTCAATCTAAATAGAAAAGCTCTGTTTACTGCTGCTTTTAATTGGAGCAAGCTGGTGAAAAGCATGCAGGGCCTCTTCAGGAAAGGCAATTCAATGAAAAGCATTTTGTCAATAAATTATTATTGCCATCATGAAAACCTGGCACCGCATTCAAATATAAAGCCAGCAACAGCTCAGCTTCTCCTTTGATGAACCCAGCATAATGCTTTTAAATTTTCTTAACTCATTACCCTTTTTTCCTGTTTTCATAGACTATTAGAGCTGGTAAGGGCACTGTGGGTCTTTTTCATCTCTAGCCTTCACAGTAGAGAGGAAAATCTGAGTTCCCTGTGCAGTGCTGAGACATGATTGTGTCTAGAGCCACAGAAAGTAAATATCATTGGGGAAATCAGAAAGTCAAACCCCTTTCTTTGTGTGCCTGGTTGGAAGAGGATCATAGTGCACACCAGAGCTTTGTTTGGGAGCTCTCTTATAAAGCTCTTCTCAAATGTTTTCTACCAAATGCACCATTTTATCTTCAAATCCCTGGGAATTGAGTATTATAAGATAAAGATCCAAAATCACAAACCCAACCGTGTTCGATGGAAGAAAGCTCCAGAAGGAGGGTCTTTGTGTAGGAAGGTAAGGATAAATGGAGGATTGTATTTTTCAAAAATAACCATGGCACTATTTTTATTTTCATTTATTTATTTTTTAATCTTCACCCGAAGATATGTTCACTGATTTTTAGAGAGAGAGAGAGAGAGAGAGAGAGAGAGAGAGAGAGAGAGAGAGAAAACAGAAAGGTCTATTGGTTTCTCCTTTCCCGGGACGGAACCTAGGCATGACAGAATTGAACCTGATACCTTCTGGTGTATAGGATGATGCTTCAACCAACTGAGCCACCTGGCCAGGGTGACCA
The DNA here is from genome assembly GCF_000147115.1 of Myotis lucifugus. NCBI lineage: Eukaryota > Metazoa > Chordata > Mammalia > Chiroptera > Vespertilionidae > Myotis > Myotis lucifugus. Next base: position 1,085,398 of record NW_005871090.1, on the reverse strand, counting down.
TGGCAATATTTTAAGGACCACATGCTCTTGCTGCCCTCCATCAGGTTATTTCCCCTTCCCTTAAACCCAACAGTGATGAATGCCTTGAAGAGTAGAGTGCAACAGAAGTGATTTTGAATGACCTTTGAGGTCAGGTCCTAAAAGGCACTATGTGTCCAATCTCTTTCAGGATGCTTGCTCTTGAAACACAGCCACCATGTTGTGAGGGAGCCCAAGCCATATGGAGAGGCCCCATATAGGTATTCCACTGAGGTCCCAGCTGACATCCAGAACTGAGTGTGAGTGAGACTTTGAGCTGCTCCCTAACAGAACCTCAGTTTTGTTCAGGTGTCCCATCTTTATGTAGCCCATAGGACTCAGACAATCCCCTCAGCTTCAGGAGTAAATCTAACTGGAATGGATCTCACCCTCTTGTCTGTAATTGGTTTATGAAAAGTCATGTGATGCAGTTCTGGCTAATCATAAGTGATGAGAGATTATTTGGTACCTGTTTGGGGAAGTTCTGCCTTGCTCCTAAAAGTAAGCTATTCTCTCTCTCCACATTTGAATGAAGGTATGTAAATTATAATTGTTCTTGGTGAGAACCAGCCTTAAAAATGAAGCTAACCATGTGAATAGCAAAGCCAAGAATTGCAGAGAACCTAAGCCTCAGATAATAATATTGGGATGCTGGATCAACTAACTCAGTGGTTCTCAACCTTCCTAATGCCGCAACCCTTTAATACAGTTCCTCATGTTGTGGTGACCCCCAACCATAAAATTATTTTCGTTGCTACTTCATAACTGTAATTGTGCTACTGTTATGAATCATAATGTAAATATCTGATATGCAGGATGTATTTTCATTGTTACAAATTGAACATAATTAAAGCATAGTGATTAATCACAAAAACAATATGTAATTATATATGTGTTTTCCGATGGTCTTAGGTGACCCCTATGAAAGGGTCGTTCCACCCCCAAAGGGGTCGAAACCCACAGGTTGAGAACCACTGAACTAACTCCTTATTAAATTTCCTATTAAATGAGTGTATACATTCACTCATTTAAAAAGCTACAATATTGCCCCTTATTTTAAGTTTTGCTTTTCAGGTTTCAGTTACCCACAGTCAACCATGGTCTAACAATATTAAATAAAAAATTCCAGAAATAAACAACTGAATAAAGAATTCATAAGTTTTAAATTGCATGCCATTGAGTAGCATGATGAAATTTTGCAGCATCCCATTCTGTCCTGCTCAGGATGTGAATCATCCCTTTTTATAGTGTGTCCATGCTGGAATGCTACCAACCTATTAACCACTTAGTAGCCAACTCAGTTATCAGATCAAGTGTCTCCGTATCACAGTGCTTGCATGCAAGTAATATAATTTTACGTAATAATGGCTCCAAATTGCAAGATTAATGATGGTGGCAATTCAGATATGCCAAAGAGAAGCTGTGAAGGGCTTCCTTTAAGTAAAAAATTATTTTAAGAAAGAAATAAAATTTGTATACTGAGGTTGCTAAGATCTATGGTAAGAACAAATCTTGTATTCATAAAATTGTGAAGCAGGAAAAAGAAATTTGTGCTAGTTTTGGTATTGTACCTCAAACTGCAAATGCATCTTATTACATAGGCATTTTATCATCTCACATCCTTGCAAGAAGGTTGAGTACAGTACAATAGATATTTTGAGAGAGGAAGGTCATTTGCATAATCTTTATTACAGTGTACTAGAGGCCCAGTGCATGAAATTCTTGCATGGGTAGGGTCCCTAGGCCTGGTCGGTGATCAGGGCCTTCCAGCTGCCTGCTGGGGCCTTTCTTCTGGCTGGTCAGGGCCTCTCTTGCCCAGCTGCCGGCTGCTGGCTGGGGCCTCCCTTCATTCCGTGCTGCCCCCTGGTGGTGAGTGCACATCATAGCGAGTGATCGAACTCCTGGTCTCCCAGTCGAACTCCCCAGGGGACACTTTGCGTATTAGCCTTATATAGATTGCTATAATTGTTTCATTTTATTATTAGTTATTGTTGTTAATCTCTTACTGTGCCTAATTTATAAATTAAACTTTATCATAGGAATGTAAGTATAGGAATACCATAGTATATATAGGGTTCGGTATTATTTGTGATTTCAGGCATCCACGGGGGTGTATTGAAAAAACTAATGGTTGCATAAAGCATCTTAGTATTTCCCAATGCCTCCAATAAAGTAAATAATTCTTACCCTCTACCTCAAAGGTAGCCAAATTTGCTTTATCTCTTCTATTTCTGTCTCCTTGGGCTACAAGTGGCCAAATGGTTTCTCTCTTACATGAGGGACCATGAGATGAACTCTGTGTAGTCTCTCCAAACCAGCCCTTAAATAGAAAATGTTGGAAGTGATATCTTAGCCTTAAAGTAGTCTGTGCTCTACAACACAGACTAAGTGAGGCTATTCGACAGTATGGTTTGCAGCAGAAGGGGGAACAGTTGGCATATTTTGGCTTCTTGAGATTAGACTCCTCTATCCCCTTGTCCAAGGTTATTCTTTGATTATATTGCAGGGATTTAATGACTGATGGTGGAAATAAAATTAGTTGGTAGTCTTAGCCCAACAATTATGTTCCTGAACTACCAGTAGAAATGGACTTTGAGGTACTTATATAAAGAAAGCTTTCAGGTACCTAATATTTATATATAGACATCATTCATATATTTGTTAAACATCTTTTTCAATTTTTCAATTAAGTTATTTATGCCTATTATTAACTCTGAAAGGTAACTGCAGCAGATCTTGTCAATTTCAAGATAAAAATAAAATTGGACGAAGAGAACAACTTCATTTTTAGGTTGATTCTATTGTGATAGTGTTATAGAAGACCAGAGAAAAACCAAGCAATGCTTAGAGAAATGGAGTTACACAACTTTATTATGCCGGTGGACTCAGAGGAGGTTGCCTCTCAAATTCTGAGCAAACCAATATGGTGAAAGCCCCTCTTTTATCCCCTTTTGGTGTCTTTGTCCCCCAAATATGGATTATACTTCAGACCTTTCTCAGGCTTTGCAAAAAGCCCCAGGTGTTGGGGGTCTTGAGACCATACCTAAGGGCCTGGCCTGGCGCCAGCACTAATAACCCCTGTCCGGGGGCTGTGTCATGGTTTATGGCCTCTGTAAAATGTGAGCATTTAGGTAACAGGTCTTGCAAGACTAGTTTGTGGAGAAAGGGGCAGTGACTTAATTATAGGTTATCAACAATGTGCACTGGGCTTGCTGGCACAGATTCAGATTGCACCCCCGCCCCCCCCCCCCGCCCCCCCAATATCAGGGTACATTGGAATTAAACCTTTTAGCCTTCTCAATATAACACATTCTGTATGATTTTAGTTCTAAATGTGTTGACGTTTGTTTAACGACCCAATAAATGATCTATCTTGGTATATGCTCTGTGGGCCCTTGAAAAGAATGTATATTTTGCTGTTCGGGGATGAGAGGGAAGCAAAGGATACTTCTCTGGATATTGACTAGATCCTGTTGGTTGATCGTTTGTTGAAGTCTTATATATCCTTTCTGATAGTCTGTCTAGTTGTTCTAACAAATATTAAAAGAGGGGTGTTGAAGTCTGCAATTATAGCTGTAGATTTGTCTAGTTCTCCTTTCATTCTATATCCTCCACTCTTAGAGATACATTACCCCCTTCTTTTCCTCATAGCATTTTGTGTTGTCAAGATTAACTGGGATTTCTTTCATTTGCATAAGGAATCAAGAGATCAACCAAAGAACTTGTATGCATATATGCATAACCCATGGACACAGACAATAGGGTGGTGAAGGCCTGGGGCGGGGTGGGGACAGGTTAGAAGAGGTCAATGGGGGGGGGAGGGGGTCATATATAATACTTTCAACAATAAAGATTTTTTTTTAAATCATTAAATAAAAGAATTCTCATTTCACTCAAAGATGAAGGGCAGTATCTCTTTGCAAACCACATGAAACACATAGGTTTGTTTTGGAAAAGTTCAGAACCCCTTCAAGGTAGGAGATTTTAAAGCCTTGAAAAAGTTATTTATTGTAAATCCTATAATCCCTATTTACATAAGGGGAGATGTCCCTCTAGCTATATTTCCAGGAAACAGGTTTTTTCTTAGACCAAACTCTGTCCCTGGATTCAGAGGAGTAAGGATAGGTTTTATTTAAGATTTTTTGTTTCTAGTCACATCTAGACTACCAGCCATCATCTAGTTTGACTCTGTAAGGGAGGAGCCTAAGCCTTGTACCCTTGATGGTGAGGGTCTGGAGGAAGGGCAAAGACAGCAGTGAGCATTTTTTGAGCGACCATCTTTCTTCAGGCACTGTATTAGGCACTATGGGTACATTACCTTATTTGAGGCTTATGACAATCCTCAGACATTGCTACTGTTATTAGCTTTACTTTATAGACAAGGAAATGAAGACTCAGGAAAGGAAAGTATTGTCAAGGGTTACTCAAGAAATAAATCAGTGTAACTTCTTGAACCCTACCAAAACTTGATAATTATAGGAGAACAGCATCATATCCATGCCCTACCCCCACAAAAACACACTTTTTTGAAATTTAAGAAAAAAAAGAGATGATACGGAAATTTCCTCATAAACATTATAAAGCATTTTGTCTCATTTGTTTTAAATATTTTAAATAAAATGTTAAATATCTTTGACTCTCCCTCACTTTCAACCTCATGCTCACCCTTTCCACTCCCACCTCCAAGGATAAATTTCTACTCTAAGTTCAGTGTTTTTCCTTCTAGCCCATTTTTCATACATTTCAAAGACCTTTCTGGAGGTAAAAAATCTTTATTCTCCTTACTGCTTCCTTCCAGGGATTTTGTGAATTCCACTTCTTAGAAAATGCCAGTGATCTGCCTGCCCCATGGTTTGTGGTATTGTGCAGTGGTCTTGGTAGGACTGAAGTGGCCACCACACCACTGCTGTGGCAGGCACAGTCCTTTGTTCGCAGCTCAGGCTGGTAATTGTTCAATTCCAAGGACAACTAAGAACATTGCCTGGCATTTCATTTCCTGAGCCATAAGACAACTTGAAATGATGCCATCTAGTGTCCCAACCTTTGCCAGCAAGAGAACTGAGGCCTCACCCCAAATAAAGCAAACAGATTTCTTAAAGTCTTGATTAAAATAACTTAAAACTGAAGCTTGAGATTTTTATTTTTATCACCATTGGACTGCAGGAGATACTGTGGGGGTCTTACCCTTACCTCTTCAGCACATAGCAGCCAAGCCAACAGCTGCCAGGACCTGTGTTTCTTTGCCAAGGACTGCCCTGACCTCTCAAGCTACTTTGTCCAGTGTGAGAGGCTGAATTGATGGGGAATAGTGTCCTCAGGGAGCAGCCTTCAACAAATGACTGATAAGAATTGATGTATACATATCCTAGCTCCCTCCCTCAGGTAGGATAACAAAAAGGCATGTGTCCAACATTTCCAGAGTTTCCCAGTGGAATTAAGCTCTAGCTGCCCAGAGGGCTGCTTCCCTCTATGTCTTAATCGCCCCTCCTCTATTTCCTTCACTTCCCAAGTAACCCATTTGCTTTGGAATCTTTGTCTCAAGGTCTCTTGAACTTAGTTAGAAAACTCCTCTGTGATAGATTGTAGAAAGAGCCATAAATCTTTCCCCTTCTCTATATTTGTACATCGTCATGTTATAGAGCAGCGATTCTCAACCTGTGGGTCGCAACCCCTTTGGCGGTCGAACGACCCTTTCACAAGGGTCGCCTAAGACCATCCTGCATATCAGATATTTACATTACGATTCATAACAGTAGCAACATTACAGTTATGAAGTAGCAACGAAAATAATTTTATGGTTGGGGGTCACAACATGAGGAACTGTCTTAAAGGGCCAGAAGGTTGAGAACCACTGTTATAGAGAGTTCTAGCAGTAAGTGGGATGGCCTTGGGTCTTGCTCTGGCCAGTAGAATATGGCAGAAGTGATGGCATGCCAGTTCCAAGCCTATGCTTCAAGGGGCCTTGGCCACTTCTTCTTTTTCCTCAAAAGACACATGAGCAATAATAAATGATTGCTTTTGTAAGCCACTAAGTATTGTGTGATTTGTCATGCAACAGAAATTAACTGATCCAAGCCCCATGTCACATCCATGGGTAAGACCCTCTTTTGTGTGTATCTCTCTGAATGAGAGTATTGTTTTCCCTGAGGAAAAAGCATCTTCTCAGGCACAGAGAGGTTAAATGACCTTCTCAGCACTGCCCAGCAGAGTGAGGGTGCCAGTTGCTGTCAGTATTCTGGTTTATGCCTTTGCTCCAGGGCCTCTGTGCTGAATCACCTTGTCTGGGTTTGCTGCTAGCTGCTGCGTTTTCTCTCCTCCACGGCTGTCAGCCGGGCTGCTGGTTTTTTCCAAAGCCCTCTTTTCACAGAACTGTGAGGTAGAAGCCACTGTGCTTTCACGGATTGTGCTGATGACATATGTACCTGATAGGGATGCCAGTGCCTGCAGAGCTAGTCTGAGATGGAGAGCTCACCACAAATACTGCAGCTTCTGGATGCGGGAGAATTCATGGTGCTTCAGAGCCAGCAGGATGCAGAGTAAACAGCATCGCCTAGAGTGCGTTCTGATGCTTAGTCCTGGCTTTGCTTCTGGTTTCTGAAGTCCCTTTTAGCTCTAAAATGCCAGGGTTTGAGAACTGAGTAGAGCTTCATGCAAATGCAAAGCCAACCAGCCTGGGGTTAGTTGTCTAATTTAATGGAATTCTAGCAGGCTAGAACGGCAGTTCTCTAAGTGAGGTCTCTGTACCTGCCACGTCAGCATCACCTGGGAACTTGTTAGAAATGCAAATTCTCAGACTCCATTCCAGACCCTCTGAATCAGAATCTCTTGGGATGGGGCCCAGCAATCTTCATTAACAAGACCTCCAAGGAATTTGAATGCAGGACCAAGTTTGAGAATGACTGATCTAGAGCTGGGTTCTTTCAAATGTGGCTCATGGCATCGGCATCATCTGAGAGCTGGTTAGAGAAGCAGAAGCTCGGCACCACCTCCCCAACCTCCTGAATCAGAATCTGCAGTTAACAAAGACCTGTAGGTAATCTGATCACATCACAGTTGAGAAGCCCTGGGTGGATTCCTAGTCTCGATCCTTGAAGATGGGGGTTCACTAGATCTGGGGTGGGGCCCAATAATTGATATTTCTAAAGAGCTTCCAGATATTACTGGTGGTGGAGGTTCAGGGACCACACTTTGAGTACCAAGGCTCTAGATTTCAGACCAGGCTCAGAATCTTGGCCATGACAGGCTTTCAGGACAATCAATGTTGCTTTGAACCACTCTGGACAAGCGTGCAGGCTGTACACTGCTCAGCTCCAGGAGCCACCATTCACATAGACTATGAGTCCAAAACCTGAAACCTAAAGCTAAGTAAGATAAGAGGCAGGTGCTGGCTAATGAGTGGGCTTTAGAGGGAACTGGGTTCGAATCCTAACTCTGCCACTTACATAGTTGTGTGATCTTGGCAAATACATTTGACTCTGTGTCTCAATTTCCTCATCTGTGAGATGGAGATGACCATACCGGCCCCACTAGATGATACACTCAATGCTCAGCATATAAAAGAAGCCCAGCAAATATGCACTCTTCCTTTCAGCCAAGGAAATAGCAAGTGTCATCAGACTCACAGGCTTCTCCTCCTCCTTGAGTCTCCTCCTGGCCAGTGGCCTAATTGCCTGGTTTGGGCAGAAGGCCAGGTGAGAACGATGGGATTTTCTTTTAAGGTTCCCGGGGGTCAGATGAAGGTGATACAGCAATAACTCAGGCTGTTTATGTTAGGAACACTTCCCAAGGCTTTGTAAAAATCAATTCATAAAAATGACCAACGGAGCCAATTTCAAACCACACTGTGGGTTCACCTACCTACTAAAGTCATAAAAGACAATAGCAGTCACTGGTCTTGCCAAAGCTCTGTGATGCCCTGGAGCCCGGAGTCACGTGGAGGCTTTGTGAGGGCACCTTGGCTGGGCAGGCAGGGAATCTGTCCTCCTCCACATAAAGGATCCAGTTAGGCCCTTTGTGGGGTTTTTTTAAATCCTCACCTGAGGGTACTTTTCCATTGATTTTTAGAGAGAGGGGTGGGGGGCAGGAGAGAGAAACATCGATATGAGAGAGACATATGAATTGGTTGCCTCCCACATGTACCCTGACTAGGGGCCGGGACTGAGCCTGTAATGGAGGTATATGCCCTTGGCCTGAATTGAACTTGGGACCCTTCAGTCCATGGGCTGACGTTCTGTCCACTGAGCCAAATAGGCCAGGGCCCCTTCCTGGGTTCTCCTGAGAAAAAATACAGTCCAGGATGCTCTAAAACAAACATAAAGACCAAATTAAAGTATGTATTTGGGGTGAGGGGGAGAGTACAGAGAAGGCAGGGAGATGCTATTAAAGCTCATTCAATACAAACCAACCAGGCCAATGTTAAGAAGGCAGATGAACCTTGATGGTATCAGAAACTAGACATCCCTAAGTTTGCTTTTTGGATTTTTAGATGAATCAAATAAATAAAGAATAGAAAGGGTCTTTTCTTTCTTTTTAAATTCAGGGCTGGTGGAATTGCTAGGAGGAGGTGGAAATACCGCTGATTTCAGGCGGGAGTTCAGCCTAAGACAGCCACTAGAGGGCCTCGGAGAACCAGGAAAACTGCATGGTGTTTCCAGTGGGGAGCCCTGAGAGCTGTCAGGTCTGGTCTGGGTTGGTGTTTAGCATGAACCTGATCCCTGAGAACTTTCTCAGAAGGTGTTCACCTTCCCAGGAGAAAGAAGTAGTCAGCTCGGTTAGGGCAGTTAGATAACTAATTTACCAATTTATTCACTGGTAAATGATTTTTGCATCCATGACCCTGTTCTGTCCTAGGTGTGACAGTAAAGGCGAGGGTGTAGGACTTTTATAAAAGAGTCTGTAACTGAAAAAAACCTAGTCTTAGGGCTCAGTGGTGGTATGAAGGACAGGCTTGGCTGCTGTGGACTTTAGTACCCCATCACTTCCATTTCTGCCCTAGTAAAAATAAAATAAAAATAAAAACAGCATTTTGCTATGCAAATACAGCTTTGAACAAAGTCCCATTGGGTAAGTAGATTGCCACATATTAATCCATCCTGTATGGAAATTTTAGTGCTATATTGACTGAGGCTTGCAATGTATATTGAAGCAGAAACAAAAGTGACTTCTCTATTATGGCTGAAAAACCCTTAAAGTATATAGTAAGACATGATACCTGCCAACTGATGGTCGTTGGTGTCAATTCAACACCAAAAGGGATCCCCAATTTTGGATGTGATGAAGAACAAAACTTTATTCAGTGCAAACAGCTCAGTTGTGACCTAGCACAGCTGTGAGAACAGCATGGCTATGGAACAGCTCAATAGTGTTACAGCTCAATTATGAAGCAGCTCACATGTGGAACAGCCTTATAAAGACAGAAGTCCTCACCCCTGATTGGTCCATCCTCATGCAGATAAAAACTCCAAATTCTCAAAGTTTGATTGGTCCTAAAGACACTGTCCTGATTGGTCAGAATGGAGTTGCTCTGGTTGGTCAGTGAAGATGCTGATAGGGATATAGATGTGAAGCTCCAATTGGATAGGGAAAGCTTCAGTTCTATTGATTGAAATACTATTTCAAGAACTCTCTACGGGCTGACTCAGATGGCAGGAACACAGTGCAGGCAGGGAAGTCAGCGAGGCTTCTCCCTGAAGTGCAGTTTGTGTGAGAGCTGTGAGGCTCTGTTTTTAAAAATTTGAACCCAGTTAGCCACCAGGATCCCTTCTTAGTAGATATCTTCTTTCTCAGGGACTGCATATCATAGAAGTTTAGAAACGCACCTTTCCTGGAGAGATCTAGAAAACAGGAGCAGCTAAGTAGGAGGACATGTTAGAACATGACCTACCAAGGTATGTTCTAGCCAGAGGAATTGTGGGTCATGGGAACTGTGAGGTCAGAATGTGCACTGTTTCATCTGCCAGCACCTGCCAGGGAAGGCATTTCTCTTCCCACGATCACGCCTCTGCAGCCTTTCCAGCAAGGCATTTGGCTAAGGAGGCCCTTTACCTCCTACCCTCACTCCCACCCCACCACAGCTAGCAGCAGCTTTGTGAGTCAGGAGGATTGGGGTAGGAGAGAGGGGTTCCCTACAGCAGGAGAAGGGTCTCCCAGTTCATGGGTTCACTCTAGGAGAGCTGAGTCCCAGATAACTTGCAAATGTGGTCTTCTCTATGCAGAGGGCTTCTAGAAAAGCAAAAAAATAGGTTGAGTTTTAGTATATTTCTTTGGTTGTAGGAGACAGATGGATAAAATAAATGAGATGAAACTGACTATATTAAGCAATATAATATTTCCCTTTCTGATAGAAATTTCCCAGTGAACCTCTTTTACCCCAGCCTCCCACAAATAAAAGGAGGAACATCTTCCCTGTGAGACTCTCTATTGCTGTCTGGATCACTGTTGCCAGCCCCTCTGGCTCCTCTTACTCCAGGTAGTATAATCAGCTACATCAATCCTCCTTCAGGTACCACCTTCATCTGTCACTCTTCCCTCTCTAGTTCCCCTCACATTAAGTTCAAACATCCTTCCTTGGTTTCCAGGGGCAGCCCATCCTTTCTACCTGACACCCATCCTCTCCTGTCTCATCCTGCTGGTCATCTCACCGTCCAGTAAACAGATCCCGGATATTGATCCCTCTGGGTGTTTGCACACACTGTTCTCCTTGCTTGGAACACCTTTCCTTCTTTCTGGCAAAGAAGCTGAACCAAAGCTGCGTTTCTTCCAAAGCATCTCTTCTGATTACTTAGCCCTTATTGATTATCTCTTCCTTTGAACTCTCACAGCTCCCTATAGACACTGAGGGACATAATCTAATACTGTTTGTTTGTTTTTCTCTCACTCTGTTATTTTAGGGAACTTGATTGTGGCTTGACAATTAGATGGCTAGTCCCCAGCATGGCGACCCCATGCATACATTAGAAACCCAATTAACATTTGCCCGGTTAACTCCCATGCATCCTTCGGATCTTAGATTGAACCTCACTCCTAGGTGCAGCCTCCCCCGTTAGATCCAAATTTACAGTTCTCCCAGAAAACATCTCTCTCCTACATAGTACTCCTCAAAGAGATACCTTTTTATTTAATTTGTTTTATTTTATTACTTCCCTCAGTGTGGGCTGGGACTATGTCTGGTTTTATTTGGTGCCTAGGGCAGTGCTTGGAAGATAGTAGGAACTCTGTAAGTATTTATCTAAATGAATGAGTACTTGTTGGTTGGATGTTGAACTGGAATGTGATGTGGACTTCTTGGGGAATTAGGAGAACACAGTTGAGGATGTTAATCTCCTAAGAGGTGGTACCTTTAAGCAAAGTCCTAAATAGAATCTAACAGCAGAGGCTCAAATGAGCCAAATCAACACAATTATTTTAGGGTCATTATTAGCAACGAGTGACATATTTTCTCAAGGAATTTGTAAGTTGTAAAGTGGTATATTTTCATTGTGAAAATATATAAAATTTAGAAAATTATAAGGATGCAGAGAACAGTAACTACAAGCCCACTACTCTAACAAAGGCTTTAAAAAAACAATATGTTCTTCTAACATTGGTTTGGTAGACTATTATTATTATTATTTTTTTACATAGAAACCCTACTAGATATACAATGTTGGATCTTGCTTTTGTTGTTAATCCTCACCTGTGGATATTTTTTCCATTGATATTTAGAGAGAGTGGGAGAAAGGAAGGGTGAGGGAGAGAGAGAAAGAGAGAAACATTGATGTGAGAGAGACATATCATTGTTTGCCTCCTGCATGCGCCCCAACTGGGGCCAGGGAATGAACCTGCAACCCAGGTACATGTCCTTAAACAGGAATTGAACCCGGGACCCTTTGGTGCATGGGGGCTCACGCTACATCACTGAGCCACACTGGCTAAGGCTGATTTTTTCATTTAAAATCATTTAACATTAAGTTATAAATACTTTTTATTATAAAAATATTAGCTCCAGAATGTTCCATGTGTGGTTGTACTCTATCATTCCCCCCTTATGGGACATGAAGGCTGATAAATATGAGTTTTGACCCTTATGATTTTGAAGACATTTTAAAACCTAAAGGCAACAAAGATAAATGGGAGCTGTATTACAGACTCTTCCAGTTGTTTCCATGAAACACCCACCTCCATTCATTGGCATAACACCCTGGCCATCCAGATCTCAGCCTACCCAAGTGAGTGGTCCTCATTCCTCACTCCCTCATCCTTAGCCCCCTGCTCCTCCATCTTCTATTTCTCCCCAGGTAGCAGACACTATTGAGGTCCTGCCCACACACTCACAGCATCAGCATTCCAGTCCATGCCAATGGTTCTCTACTGCCAGCACCTTGGATTCTCTGCCTAAGGACTTTCTTTGGCTGCAGGAGCATCCCCCAGAAACAGCTCTCAACCTATGAGAATGGGAATTAGTGGACAAATACCTCAGCTCCTCATTGCCCCTGGGGAACAACTTGGAGATGTGTTCTACACACAGCTCCCCACCAGGACTGAGTGTCAGTTACCATAGGCATAACTTACTCATTAATGCACCTGTATTAACTTCCTTTCCTTCCCTGCCTCATTTCCACACTCTTCTGCTGTGTTTCCTGGGATCATCTCAAAAATAAATCATTTGGGTTCAGATCCTTGTATCTGAGCCTGCTTCTGGGGAACCCAGTCTAAGACACCCCATCACACCACTTCTTACTGATAAGTTCTAGCACTTTTCAGCTTAGAGTTTCCATCTTCTTTTTGACTAGTGCAAGCTAAAAAGTCTAACCGATCCAACTTATATTTTCAGGAACAGGGTAAAAATGCCACATGCCACTTGCCGACTCTTTGTCATCAGAACATGTGATAGAAATGCTCCCAACAGGGAATACATTCTTTGGAGGTGACTCTGGATTGTTGTGTTTTCCTCCTCTCTTTTGTCCCTCATTTCTCTCATAACCTGCTTCCTCTGCAGTAGAAGTTTTCCTAAGATGAACATTTTTTTCTGCCAATCCCTAATTAGATTTCCAGACACACCCTCAACCCTGGGAGTAGTGCTGGGCATATGATATGAAAGCAAGTTCATATCAATTTTATTTAGTACTAGAGGCCCAATGCACAGAATTCATGCACTCGGAGGGTGGGGATCCCTCAGCCCAGCCTGTACCCTCTTGCAGGCCGGGAGCCCTCAGGGGATGTCCAACTGACAGCTTAGGCCTGTTCCCTGGTCCTAAGCCAGCAGTCAGACATCCTTAGCGCTGCTGCAGAGGTGGGAGAGGCTCCTGCCACTGCTGCTGTGCTTGCCAGCCATCAGCCAGGCTCCCAATGACCACCAGGGGCAGCTCCTGCGTTGAGCATCTGCCCCCTGTGGTCAGTGCACATCATAGTGACTGGTCATTCTGCTGTTCGGTCAATTTGCATATTAGCCTTTTATTATATAGGATTTACTACTAGTTATGAAAGGTTTGATGTGTGCTGAGCACTCTACTAGGTTCTGCAAGAGATTCTGCAGGGTCTAAGAAGACACTATCCTGGTAGAGAAGAAAATAGCTGGACTCATGCAGGACCAAGTGTGATGTATCAATTGAGGGCACACATAGAGCAAAACAAACTCTAGGACTTAAAGAAAAATATTGATTCATTGTGGCTGGATTTTGAGAGCATTTCATGGAATAGGCTAAGAATGGTGGGTGGATTGGAATGGTAGGTCAAATAGATCAAGACAGAGAGAGAAGTAACCCAAGACTTCTTTTTGATGTTAAAAAGTGAGACTGCTGCTTCCTCCCACAGTAGTTTATGAAAACTTCAGTTTCCTTCTATCTCAGCTTCTAAAGTACTCCCTGAGGAAACGATATCTTTCTGATATAAACAGACTGGGCCATACCTAAGGCAAACCTTAAAATAAGCAAACCTTAAAACCAGTTAGCAATATATTTCATTTTTGATATCAGAACCCCATCTAACAGGGATTTAAACAAAATAGACACTGATTGTACCTCATGTTAAAAAATCCATGGAGATAGGCATTTGTTGCTGCAGATTTAGCTACTCAGCAACATCAAGGACCCCGCTGTCTTGCATCTTCCTACTCTGCTTTCCTCATGCTGCTCACCTCCTGGTTGCAAGTGGCTGCTATGGATCCAGGCATCACGGCTGTCTTTGAGAGAGGAAGGGAGAAGGGCAATAACAGAGTCCCTTTTCCTCTTACCAAGACAACAAATGTTTTCTTAAGAGTCTCCTGCATAACTATACTTTAAAAAACATATTTTAATTGATATTTTTTAGAGTGAGAGAAATGGGGAGAGAAGAGAGATTAATTGGCTGCATCCAACATGCCCCCCAACAGGGATTGAGTCCGAAACTTGCACATGTGCCTGACTGGGAATCGAGCCAGCAACCTCCACACTCAACCAACTGAGCCACCACCAGGCAGGGCATGCAAAACTATACTTATATATCACTAGAGGCCCAGTGCATGAATTTGGGGTCCCTTGATCTGGCCTGTGGGATTGGTCCGAAACCGGCTCTCCAACATCTCTGAGGGGTCCCGGATTGCAAGAGGGTGCAGGCCAGGCCAAGGGACTCCCACCGGTGCATGATCAGTGTGGGGAGGGATGCGGGAGGTTGGCCAGCCAAGGAGGGACTGGGGAGGGCTCCAGGTCATGTCTGGCCCCATCTTGCTCAGTTCTGATTGGCTGGACCCCAGCAGCAAGCTAACCTACTGGTCAGAGCACCTGCCTCCTGGTGGTCAGTGCACGTCATGGAGAGCAGTTGAGCAGCCTTAGCATATCATTAGCATATTACACTTTGATTGGTTGAATGGCTGACTGGATGACCGGACACTTAGCATATTAGGCTTTTATTATATAGGATTGTCTGGGTCATATGGCTGCCCCTAGATGTAGAAAATTCTGGAAACTTGGACAGTTCATTTTCTTATGCTGTAAGTATAGAAAGCAAGAAAGAGTGACAGGGAATGGCTGCAATGAAATTCCTTCACCTGCTGTGGCCAAGACTCTCAGTGCCTTGTTCCCGTTTAGCTGATAGCTGGTATAGTAGTCAACTATTACCACAGACACATTGTATAATGAACAACCCCAAATTTCAGTGGCACATAGTAGTAAGCATGTATTATCATGCTCACAGCTTTGCTGATTGGCGGGGTGACTCTGTTCCAAGTGCCTTTCATTCTCTGGAACCAGAATGGTGTGGCAGAAGCATAAGAGGAGTAAGCAGGAAGGTGTGCTGTCTCTTCAGGTATAGCCGCCACTTTTGTCCATATTTCACTGGCCAAAGCAAGCCACATGGGCCCAAAGCAAACTTTTTAGTGGAAAAACCAGCAGAGTTACTCGGGGAAGGATGTAGGGATGGGGAGGTGTGAAGTATGGGACACATCCCCCTACCCCAGCTGGGTAATCTAATACATTAGCTGTGGGAAGTGGTGGTGGTGCTACCAGGTTATTGTGTATCCCTGCAGATGACAAATGTGTCTGTAACAGGCAATGGCCTACTTAAGGCCAAGCCCAATCAGTGAAGTGACCACAGGGTTATAATAGTCCTTTAGGGAAGGCAGAGCATGTTGTACTTTGAGTCACTTGTCATAGGTGGCTTTTACTGATGGAATATATCCAATGAAAAGGCTGCTGAGGCTCAGTTTCCACCACATAGCCATGTGCCATTATCAGGAGCAGGCAATTCCTAGCCTCAGCCTCCTTATGTGTGCTGGAGTTTTCATACCCCAAGAATGGACCAAATTCTGCTTTACCAGCAGTATGACTGGATATTCTCCTTTCATTTCTCAAGGAGTCTTTCCCCAGATGGTAATAAGAATAGAATTATGAGACAATTCCTCATAATGGTCACAATGCCTGGATTGTTTGTTGTGCCATCATATTAATCAGAGCATCCTGGCAATCCATTTCATTAGATTCTAACACATTCACAGAGGGAAACTGCAATACAAGCAAACTCTATTTAAGAACATAGTTGTGTCCCTGAAAAATGTGTATACACCCTTTATTTTGAAAGTGGAATTTACTTATTCATTCAATAAACATTATTAGTAGATTATTCATCTCTCTCTGAAGGCCACCTTGACAGGAAGAAGCATATATGAACTCATTTGAGAAATCAATGAATCATCTTTCCTAAGAAAATATATATGACCACATTTTTGCATACTTATCTAATGAATTTATTTTTAGCACTTGTCATCTGCCAGATTCTATTGCAAGTATTTCACAAATATAAAATTATTTAATCTTTATTATAAATGTCTGAGGTGGGCGCTATTATTTCTAATTTACAGATTGAAACTCTGAAGCACAGAATCTTCTTTTTTTTAAAAAAAAATTTTAAGCACTCAAAGATCCTTGGACCCAAATAAACAAAAAAACTACATGATCTTCATCCTGGGAGCTGAAAATTTGCAGGTTTTAAAAACCAAAACCAAAACCTTCTTTGTAAATCAGAATTATAAATATACCCTGTAAAGCATGTGCCAGACATTAGCTTCTTGCTCTCAGGTCCATTCCGCACACTCCTCTGTTCTCTTCCGCACTGCAGGGAGCTCATCTGAAAGCTGCATTTCTCAGACTTCCCAGCCAATTGCCTTCTGGCTGGATTCAACCCATGGGAAGCAAGGAGAGAGGACAGCAAAGGGAAGCCAGGGAGAAGCCAGGGCCTCTCTTTTTTAAGATGCATCATCTTTGGTAGTGGCTTTGTGTCCTCTTTTTTCAGCTCTTGTCAAATGGCCCTTCATTCTATGACATTACATGTACAGATGTAGAAAGTGCACACAAAATCATACTATGAATTAATTATGTATTTATAGATAATATTTTATTTATTTTTTCATAGCTTCTATTGGCTATTCTTTTTCCCCCTATGATTAATTTTATTTTTTAAGTTTTATTTTATTGTTTAAAGTATTACATATAGTATTACATATGTCTCCGTTTTCCCCCATTGACCTCCCCCCAGCCACCCCCTGCCACCCATGCCCTCACCCGCCTAGTGTTTGAGTCCATTGGTTATGCTTATATGCATGCATACATGTCCTTTGGTTGATTTCTTACCCTCACCCCCCACCCCTCCCCTGCCTTCCCACTGAAGTTTGACAGCCTGTTCAATGCTTCTTTGTCTCTGTATCTATTTTTGTTCATCAGTTTATAATGTTCATTATATTCCACAAATGAGTGAGATTATGTGACATTTATCTTTCTCTGACTGGCTTATTTTGCTTAGCATAATGTATAAGTAATGTTTTAAATAGATTATAAGAATACATATTAAAATATAACTATGGTTGATGGAATGGGTCAGGAATGCTACTGGGGCTTATGGCTAAAGGGGACCTGATGTACAACTGTAATGAAGATTTTACTTTTTTATAAAACAGAATGAAAGTTCATAATGCAAAGTGTTAATAGCTGTTAATTCCAGATGGTGGAAAAGGAAAGAAAAGAAAAAAGAAAAACCACACTTTTATACATTTTTTGGGGAAAAGAAATACACACACACACACACACACACACACACATATTCTTACATAAGTTTTTCCAAGAATTATTTAAATATCATAACTATTAGTTTTCATTTGCTACTGCAACAAATCATTGGCTTAATACACGAATTTATTGGCTTAAAACAACACATTTATTATCTTACAGTCTGGTGGGCAGAAGTCTGACAAGTGTCTCACTGGGTAAAAATGAAGGTGTCAACAGGACAGCGATCCTTTCTGGAGGCTCCAGAAGAAAATATGTTTCTTTGGCTTTTCCAGCTTTTAAAAGCCAGCCATAGCCCTTGACTTGTGGCCCCTTCCTTCGTTTTCAAAGCCAGCAGGATGAATTGTCTTTGAGCATTCTTCCATAGTTATAGTTATCTCTGATTGCAGCTGGGAAAGGTTCTATGACTTTAAGGACTCGTGATTAGGTTGGGCCCACCCAGATAATCCCTGATAACTCCTCATCTCAAGATCCTTAACTTAATCACATCTGCAAAGCCCCTTTTGCCATGAAAGTTACATATTCACAGGTTCCAGGAATTGGAATGTGGGCATTTGGGGGGGAAGTCCTACTATTATGGCTACCATGATAGTTTACAGTAGGAAAACATCCTTCCCTTGTAAAGTAAAGGCTTTGTAAGCCCCTTCTTCATCTAGGATGCTATATTTCAGAGAACTTTTTATTCAAGTTCAAGTCCACAGCAGTGAGGGTGTTCATCTCTTGATTATGCGTAGCTGATCAGGAAATTTGTTATACATTTTTATAATGGAAGACAATGAGAAATCTACAAGCCCATTAAGATGGTTTTTACCAGGATAGCTAGGCAGATCTCAAATTAAAATTATGACAGAGCTGTCTTGTAGAATTTCCCCAACGAAAAGATAAGCATCATTTGCTCTAATCGTTGCTTTGCTATATTGCAAATTGTTTTGGCTGTAATGACAAATTAATGTGATTCTGTGGGGTATTCATTGGATTGCAGCAGTTCTACTGAAAACAGGTCAATTTCTTGTGAATCACGATTTTGCTGAACTGGTTCGTTGTCTAGAAACTGGGGCTTGGAACTAATTATTAGAAAGTATTAATGTTCACTGACCTAGAATAAATAAGCCTTCCTTCTTAGTAGATTAACTTTTCTTTAAGAAAAGAGCTAATGAAATTAAGAACCTCCCAGAGATCACAAATAGACATGAGCAAACAAGTAAAAACAAGAACTTGGTAGGTAATCATGAAAACATTCCTTGTCAAGTCTTTCCACATTTCATTGAGCAATTGTATACCGCAGGCATACAAAGAAACAATGCATTAAAAGTTCAAGAATTTGAATTATGTAATCAACTATCAGAAATACTTAAGCTGCTCTTTCAGTTGATCAAAGGGTAACAGCTTTTCCCCATCATTTTTCAAGCATTTGTAATGCTTTATTTCTTTATCAGGTAGAAATTGTTCCAAAATTTAAGGTGCAGGAAAAGGGACATTTCTCTGATTTCAGAGCTCAAGTCAAATGTTGCTCATGAAGATAACAAGAAGTCTAATATACTGTAGTTATTATTTTTTCCAGACTTTTCCTCTTTTTTTTTTTTAATAGAGGAAACCAGGACAAATGGGGTGTGGCTTCTGGTCTGTTAAGATACATATTACCCATCCCAAATTGGGCCAGTAAATTGTGGGCCACTGTGTTGTCAGCACCTGCCTTCTCTAGGCCTAGCTGGGTACCTTGAACTTCACAACTGCCCACAAGAAAGCATTCCCTTTGTTTTAAACTTATTCCCATGTAGTCTCCCCTTTCTGGGTGCTTGCACTGTTGAGGTAGTGTGAGTTGAGTCTTCTATCCCACCATTCTGAGACAGACAGCTCCATCCCTGGTTTGGCTTCTCTGCCTGTGAAGTTAAAGGGGAAAATCTCATTCATTCCACAAGAATTTATTGAATGTTGTCTTAGTCTGGGTTGCCTCAAAAGCAGATCCTGAGCTAAGAATATAAGCGTAAGCAGTTTATTTGGGAGGTGACCCAGGAAACACTAGTAGGGACGCACGGAAGTGAGACAGGAAGAAAAGGCAGCCATAATTCAGTTACCAGTATTGGCAACTGGAGCTCAAGTCCCCTGGGGAATTCTGGGAGCCAGTGTAGAAGACCAGAGTTGACTTACAGGGTGGAGAAACTGGATTATATATCCACCAGTTTCCAAGGATCAGTGGATGAGGGCTGTCAGAGATTAGTTCCCATTCTGTCCAGTCTACTATGCTGAGGCCAGAGTGGCTTTCTGCTGTTTGGAAGGAAGCCCTCTGGCAAAGAGACGCAGATATTGGCAGTTGAAAGTAGAGCCAACTCACGCTGCAGTGGTAAGGCCCGAGGGCCAGTAATACAAAGTTCTAGCCTAAGTTAGGCATTGACACAGGGCTGAAGAAAAGCCAAATTTCTTCCATCAGCACATAAAGCAGAAGCAGCTGTTTTGTTGCCTGTGTGCTCAGAATGATGCCAAGTGCTGCAGGGGAAGCAGCAAAAGTAGGAGGGAAGCCTGGTCTCTCCCAGATTTTATTCCCTATGTAAGAAGACAACTCTGACTTTACCATGCAACATGGGCAAATGGACAAAATATGATGGTGCTACTGAAAGAGGGTTTGTGTCAGAACAGCTGCAATTGATAAAAGCTACATAAACTGTAAAGAAGAAGGAAGTTCCCCCCACCTCCCACCAGATTTATGGCTTAGAACAGGCAGAGACCAGCTGCACCCTACATAGCAACTAATTTCACCTGATGGTAATCCCTGCTTCATTATCTGCTCATTGTATTATATTAGCATACTAAATGACATAATAATCTGAAACATAAAGCCCATATAAGGACACAAAATGACCCACAGATCACCTCTGCGAAATCTCCATTCCTTTCCCAGGAAGATCCTGAATATTCCTCCTCCTTGTTGAATACTCTACTCCCCAACGAAAGGAACCTTAATAAAGGAAGCCAATTTCACCAAAGGGGGCCTTCTCTGTCTGTGGAGTAGCCAATTTTCTGTCTCACAGCTTCACTTATAAACTCACTTTCACTTTAAACCCTGATGGCTTGTTTTTTGAATTCTTTCCTGTGCAAAGCCAAGAATCCACAGTGGGTTGAAAACCCTCAGGTCCCTGAACTCCTGGAATGCCTGCATCACTATGGGCATTAGGGGAGGATTGGAATTCTTGGAGAAGGTAGAAAATAAGGGCAGAAACAGAGACAAAGCTCAGATAGTTGGAGGAACAGTGAGAGAGATAGCATTGAGACAAAGTTAACCTAGCACGTTGACAGACAATGAGCAATCCCATTAGATGAGAGCTGATGAAACATGTTCAAGGGAAGTGAGAATCTTCAAGCTTGATTGGGTAAGGAAGGGCCAACACAGATGTTTGAAGACAAAATAAAAAAGTCTGGCATTGTTATTGTCCTAGAGATATTAGAAGTTGCCTTAAGCCCATAATCCCTTTTGAAAAAGTCTACCTATGCTGAAAAAGTGGCCATGTCATGGCAGATGACCCTGCTTCTGAGGCCACATCTCTTTGAGAGGGACAGACACCTGACCCCAGATGGTGGTTTTTTTGGTTTTTTTTCCCCCCTCTGGCATTTGGACCTAGGGCACTAAGAGACTGAGTTGGTTCTCTATAGAGCCAGGGTAAGAGTTTTGTTCTCTTCGTAAGCCATAGCCATGTGCAAACATATTACACTAGAGTAAAGAATCACAGGGAATATTGAACTATAGCAAAAAAGAGAGAAAAAGTACTGAGAGTATCAGAGAAGATAGACTATGTGTCCCAGCAAGTTAAGGTGACTTTCTAATTCCCCCAAGGCTATGGTGCACCTTTGGAATTTAGAGTCTTCTGTAAATTTTCCATTCAAGCTAATTTGAGTGGATTTCTCCTCCCTGAAAATCAAGGACCCTTAACTAAGGCAAATGGTACCCATTAACTTGCATATTGCCAGTGGTTGGTTTTTAAGTCCTATTGGTTGATGTCATAGCTGATGATCCCCAGAAGAAAGCCTTGAGACCAGGATTATGTTGCAGAGTAAGGGCTTCAGGGAGACCTTGCAGCGATTCTCAACCTGTGGGTCGCGACCCCTTTGGCGGTCGAATGACCCTTTCACAGGGGTCGCCTAAGACCATCCTACATATCAGATAATTACATTACGATTCATAACAGTAGCAACATTACAGTTATGAAGTAGCAACGAAAATGATTTTATGGTTGGGTCACAACATGAGGAACTGTATTTAAAGGGCCAGAAGGTTGAGAACCACTGCAAGGAGAGAAGGAATCTTGGTGAATTTAGACTGAATCGGCGGAGCCTGTAGAGGGCGCTGCAGTGGAAGTCCCGCCATCCTCTTTCCTTACCCCCAGGCAAGGGAGCTGGGCTTTCACCCTCTGCTTAGGTGCATGTTCCTGGCAAATGAAGCTAAACTGGGCAGCATCCTTGCCCTGAAGTTGTTTACAGTCTAGGTGAGGGAGATAAGTTTGCAAACACATATAGGCACCTAGAAAAAATGGCTTCTGGGTGGTGGAGAATAACAAAAGCTACACCCAAAGGAAGTATTGTTTGAAAAGTGAGTAATTTAACATCTATGTGTCATGTATTCTGCTCTCCCCTCACCAACCTCCTAAAAAAAAAAAAAAAGAAAGAAAGAAAGAATATTAGAATCTCAACAACATAAGCATGGCTGATTTTCTCCCAGGAACTTTTTAAAAAATCTCTTCCAGAAAACTGAACTTCCTGAAAAATGGCTGTTGAAGAAAGGAATGTAGTAAGAACCTGGCAGGAGCCCAGTTAATACTCTGCCTTGACTCAAGAAAGAGAAGAGTAAATATCAAACGCAATGTCGATAAGACTTTGTGTGTTTTTCTTTTTCTTTTTCCCCTAAAGGCATGTTTGCTCTTTCAAGGACTAGGAACATATTGTTTAAAGTATTTTTTGGTCCAGAGATCAGGCTGCCAAGAAAGCAGCAGGCATTTGCTTGCGGTAGTGGGGTTTTACCCGATGTGACCTCTATTTAGTGCAGGGATTGTGAAGGCTGGACCAGCATCCACAAGGCTTTTCAGGTGTCTTAATGGCTTAATGTTGATAAAACACGGAGCTTTCTCTTTGTAATGAGCAAATGATATGCCCTATGATATTTCATTTTCCACATATGAGCAAGTAAGTTTTGATATGAGGAATTCATTGTTACTAAAATTTGGCATTTGTACATTTTAAATAGCACAATCTGGGAGTTTGTTGAGAATGGTAATTCAGGATTCCAGTGAAACTCGGCTTGCAATAAATATTTCACGGCACTCTGAAATGTGCACAGAGACAGCTGGTATGAATTCCCACGGGGCTTGAGGAGAGCACTGAGCAGTGCATCCCTAGTGGCGAATCTATAGTTTTTAATTGTTGCTATTCTTGCTTCTTAATTATTTGCCATTGTTAGTTCAAACTCATCCTAAGCTACTTTTTAAATATTTGGTTTATTTTCTTATATGAAAGTATGCTGTTTTAGTCTGGATCTCTGCAGAAGTAGACTCTGAGACAAGGATGTGAGTACAAGTAGTTTATCTGGGGGGTGATTTCAGGAGCCACTGGAAGGTGAGTGGGGAAGAAAGAAAGAGAAGGCAGGAAAATCAATCCAGGGTGTCCTAATGAGCAGAATTGCTGCTGTGGGCAGCTGGGGCTCAGGCCCTGGGGGATTCTGCAGAAACTTTGTGTCACATGCGTCAGTGTTGCCCCACCTGAAAGGTGAGGTCTGGGATAATTATCCTATGCTTCCCATGAGACAGTTCTTGATGGTTGTTTCTGGAGGCATTAACTCATACATCTCCAGCCTGCCCTGCAGCCAAGGTTGAGCTCTCTGGGAGACTTTCAGGGGTTGAAACAAGCCTGCCAGTGAGGGGAATCAGAAGATTTGGGCAGGGCACTGGGGATCTGATAGTGTCTGGTTTGGATGCATATTTTCCTGAACTGTATTTGAGGCCCATGGTGTTCTAATCACTTGACTGAAACACTTGTTGCATTTCAACCAGCTATAGAAGCCCATGTTGCTAAGTAGTCAGGGGGAGCCTTGTGCAAGGATGTAGTCTTTAAGGGGAAACATGGAGGATGGGAAGAAGCCAATCCTGTGAAGAGGAGAGTGGTCTTAAAATCTTCTGCATCAGTTTTCCCATTTAAATTCTGAATGTAGAACAGGAAATATAAATCTTGGATTGCTTGCAGAGTGATTTTTAGCAATCACATTCTCATTCAGAATAAATTTTTTTAGCTATCTCCTGCAGGATAAACTTCCAAATTTTCCATTTGCTACCATTTTACCAGGCACGGTCCTTTCCTCTGGTCAGTTTCTCTCTGTTCACCCGATCCCATTTTCACCAATCACTGTCTGGACAATTTTCATCCATCATCCTAGGTTTCTCTAATCCTTTTAGAGTTACAAGGAAATTATAGTTCCTTAGGGGGAAAAAAAAGAAAGAACATCTTATTTGACACACAGAAAACCTCAGTCTCCTTTAAAGATGGTGAGGCCAATTCAGACACCAGGGACTGGACTTACTCAAATTGTTCTGGTTATAAGCATTCCCATTTTGTCCTGCCTTCCAGCTAAAAGGTAATTCCATGTCCCTCAAATGCGAATCCTGAAGTGTGTTGTAGGATCTTAATATTCTGGGAGGAACTGTGTGGCACTGAGAGGATTTAGATGCATCTGTGAAGAAGGTCTTCTCCAAAGGCCTGAGTCACATCTTTTTTCTTTTCAGTGTCACACACTCCTATGGGACATGTGGCTTACTCCTGAGCATGTTCAGTAAGCAGTATAGAAAGGATACTATCAACTTTAAAGAATTATGAAGCTCAGGTCTCATACTGTAAATGATTTCTCAAAATCCTCCAGATGGAAACAGCGTCACTTGCCATCACACGACAGTGTTCCCATCCATTATACTCTCTTATCAATGGCCTCTCTGATATTTCTGACTATTGGAAGAATCAATTTCTCCTACATGTATTTTGAGTTATCTTCTCTGCACATGACTGTTTTCTTCCTCCCAGAGATCCTTCATAATGTGTGTTCCATTTATTGTTTTTCTGGACTATTATGAATTATTTTCATCGACTTTTCTTTCCTTGCAAAGGCTTTACAATGGAAGTAGGCACCTGTAATCAGTTTGTAATTTGATATAAATTTCAATTTCCCTTTACTTATGACCTATTTTTCATATCTAGCAACACAAAATTAGCTCTTAAATGAGGTTGAATGAATAAAAAACTTAAATCATTGCTTTATAAGATCCAACCTAGTCAAGCCATATGCAAACTTAAAATGTGTGTTAAAGGAATTCTAGGTTTTCTGGTTTTCTTACCCTGTATCTGAAACTTTATATCATCTAAGTTGAATTTGTTTATGTGGTATTGTATAGCAAGAAAGAAAAAAAGTAGTAACACATAAGCATATCTTTATGTAACTACAGCAGGGGAAAAACTTAAAGCTGTAAAACCTCTCCACCAATGGTTCGCAGCCTTTAAAAAAATGCTTACAGTGACATCAAACTTCTGGTTCTCTCACAAGGTTATTCAGACCAGTTTCATAAAGTTCCAATGGTTAAAGACAAAAAAGTACTCAGGAGCCAAATTATGGACTGTTATAAGTGCTGTTCTAAAAAAAATTTGGGCCCTAACCAGTTTGGCTCAGTGGATGGAGCGTTGGCCTGCAGACTGAAGGGTCCCAGGTTCGATTCTGGTCAAGGGCATGTACCTTGGTTGCGGGCACATCCCCAGTGGTGGGTGTGCAGGAGGCAGCTGATCGATGTTTCTCTCTCATCGATGTTTCTAACTCTCTATCCCTCTCCCTTCCTCTCTGTAAAAAATCAATAATATATATATATATAAAATTTGGATTGCTTTTTGTGTCACTCATCTTGATTAAGGGAACTATACAAATAACCCATGTTAGCAACCCAAATGGGAAAAGAAAACAAGGAATTTTGAACCTCCATGCCCCCTGGTATCTATAAAGTCCTCATCCTCTACCCAACATATTTGTTTATCCAGCAAATGTGTATTTAGTTGAGCAACTGTTTCATTGACTTACTATGAATGCCAATGGTTTCATAATAATGTCATTCAGAAGGGATTGATTCTCCTTTCAACCTGTAGACCTGATAAATCACCATGGCATAAGGAGTGTTTTTTCTGATTCTTCTGCAGTGGTTCCATTGCCCTAGAAGGATCTTTGAGTTAATCAACCTGAGCCATCTGCTCCCCATATGTGATGTAGCATGGGTCCCTGTCTTCTGACTTGGAGTATAGTGTCAAATTCTTACTCAGGTCTTATATGATGATCCCTTTAATGTAGGATCCAAAATATAATCTTACTTGCCTTGTATAACCTCAATGAAAGGAGATTATTGAGGTGAGTCTTGAGATACTTTCTTAGTAATTTGGTAGGCTTTTAAGGTCAATCTCTAAGTGTCATGTGGTAGGTAAGGAATATTCTAAACCTCCTCGATCTCTCTAGTGTTCATTATCACCACTGCCTTCACTCAGGTCCTCTTCATGTCCAACCTGCATAACTGCCATGGCTTATTGTTCCCCTCAGTCTCAGCCTTGCCATGTCTCTCTTCTCTCCTGCAGCCGGAGTAGTGCTTTTTCTTAAACACACACCTGATTCAGTCACTCTGTTGTTTACCTGCCTCATTGCCTTTTGCATAAAACTCAGGCTCCTTATTGTGGAATGCAAAGCCTGTGCCAACTTCTCCCTCCTCCTCTCTTGTCCTAATCTTTCTATCCTCCAGCCAGGTGGGGTTACCTTTAATCCTGGGCAGTGTGTGTTCCCTGCTGATTCTCTACTTCCCTGTTTCTAGCTGCACCATCCCTCAGAGTGAGGCCCTCCTACATCACCTCTGGGAAGCTTGTTCTTCTCCAGGACTCTTTTATCCCCAACCAGAATACGATTGTGTTCCACCCTACCAGTTCCATTGCATTCTGAGCTTATCTCAAATGCTAGCACTCATCACTCCTTAGTATGGTTTTCTAGTCTACTAATACATCCTCCCCATATCTGAAGCTCTTGGCAAGAACAGCTGGATCTTTTACATCTATAACATTGGGATGTAAAACATTGTAGCTGCCCCATGTTGCAAATGCATGATGAGTGCAGGTGCTCCAACTCAGACGGGAATAAATATTGGGCACTTTAGAAAATATAAGCATGCTGCTGAGGACCGTTCTACAGAAGACTTCTTTTGAGTGAACTCTGAAGAAGCTAAGTAATGGTTGCTTTTAGTGGAAGCGCTAAAATAAGAATATGGTGATCTCTGATGGTTTTTCCCTGGGTTATGTTTTGGTCTTTTTATATTTTCAAAATTCTCTATAAGAAGTCATATAGGTGGTGGTTATAATCAGGAATAAAGTTTAAAAAAACGCACACACAATATATTGCCCAGCTGGCATGGCTCACTGGTTGAGTGTCAACCTCTAAACCAGGGGTTCAATTCCCAGTCAGAGCACATGCCCGGTTGCAGGCTTGATTCCTAGTGTGGGGTGTGCAGGAGCAGCCGATCAATGATTCTCTATCATCATTGATGTTTCTATCTCTTTCTCCTTCTCCCTTTCTCTCCGAAATCAATAAAAATATATTTGAAAAAACCCCAGTATATTATATTTTGTATTACATTTACCTTTATGGCAAATGTGCAGAGCAAAAGGATGGGGGTAAAGTGATTAATAATGTTTTTCTCTCGGTTGGAAAAATAAATGATTTTTTTCTTCTTTCTTTTAATTTGTCACTTTTCCCCTGTATGATTATGTATTCTTTCTATAAGAAATAATTTTATTTCAAATAAGTATAAAAGTTAAGTAAATTACATGTTTATTAATTTGATTAGTCAAATAATTAAACCACCCCTATTACGAGATTACTGAATTTATTCAAATCATACTGTCAAGTTATTTTAGTATTATTTTGAGAACTCATGGAAAACAATCTATGTATAGAATCTTTTCCTTAGTGAAGAAAATATGACTCTGGAAATTGTACAACTGGAAGCTTCATTTAGAACTTTCGGAAGTAAGTGTGTCCTTGGGGTGGGAGAAGAACCTAAGTCCAATTGTGAGTTATAGAGCTGGTTTTTAATGGGATGTAACTCTATTTCTGTTGCCAAATCTATTATTCTTTAGTACATAATACACTGGAGATTAAGAATCCACACACTAAACAAAAGATCTACCATGAAAAAGTAAAAATAGTCTTAGCCATAACTTATACAGGTGCATATTTATAGTAGAGTATAAATGTTTGAACAAATTGCACCAATAAAAAGGAAGAAGCCATTATTATTTTAGAATATTATTTGATTTTCTTCTTTAAAGCTATATACTTTGCATTTATTACAGGTTAAAACTAAACACTATTTAAATATTTATCAAACACTAAAGGTTTCTCTGAATTGCATGTAGCAAGAGCTGAATAAATCCATTGTTTATGGGTATTTATTGAAAAGGAGATTAGGTATATTTTTAGTCATTAAAAGTTTACTTTTGTGAGCAAAGTGATGTTTTTAGAGGTCCTTGCATATTGTCAATTATCACAATCTGAAAATATGATTTACAAACTTGATGATCAGTAATTTTCATGTATTAGTAAATGTCATAGTAGATACTTCTGAAAGTAACTTGTATCATTCAATCTTAAGCATGAAAATGAAATCCTGAAAGCTATACAAATGCTATTACTTGAACACAGAAGTCCAATAACACTTACCTGAAAATGAATGTATTTAGCACTTTATAGTGTGACAGATAAGGGAGCAATTGCCTAGTATCTATTATTCTATTGTCTCCTCACCACAAACCTATGAAGTAAACCTATTAATCAGGATAGGCAACAACCTATAATCTCAGTTGTTTATAACCCACCTTGTTCACTGATGGGCAGCTCTGGACCCTGTTCCATTCCCCCAGGCGGACAGAGTAGCTAGCAGCAAAGGGGAAGGGGAGCTCAGAGATTCTCCCACCTCCAATGCAAAGCTCCAGCCTGGAAATGGGGAACATCACTGCTGCTCACAACTCATTGTTGGAAACTGGTCAGCTGGCACCACCCCACCACCAGGAGCAAGGGCAAGGAGTGCAATCCTTCCATGTGTCCAGGAGTGGTGGGAACAGGAAATACTTGGCAAACAGTACTAGTCACTGCTATCGTGTGTCCCTATGTTACACACAAGGAAACAGAATTGGAGAGAGGTCAGCCAGCCAAGCCACATAGCTATTAAGTGTAGGATGCTATTAAAGAGCTAAGATGGAACCTGAAGATTCCCACTCTGCCGGGGTTCTTGTTCCAGCATTACAAAGGGTTCAGGAATCTGGAGAAGGCTGTGCATAGATTAAATAAGAGTCCAGAGAGGAAATATAATTTTGAAAGGCATTTGGGGGTCAGAGGAGCTTAGCTAAAGAAGCTAAGATCTAAGTTCTAAGTTCTTAGGTCTCCTCGTCTCAGGACCCCATGCTTTTTATTAACACAATTTTTCCTGAGGTGAGGCAGAGATATACACTTCAAAGGGTTTACACAAGCATTGTCAGAATGGGGGCATTAGCCTATGGCTGTTCAGGTGTTTGGCCAGTAGGAGGCAATAACATGTAGATTAAGATGCCCTGAGCTGTCTGGCAGCCAACAATCAATTTAATGCATCCTGTTCAGGTTTGGGGAAATGCCATCAGCCATTCCCAACAGGTGACTACATGTGTGACTCAACCCTGTTGAGTCCCCAAGTTCCATCAATCTTTTGATGAAACTCTTGAAATTATGACATGCTGGAATTGGCACCACTCTTTATTCTTCCCTGCAGGGTTCTCAAAATCTAGCTCTAGCCTCCCTTTCAACCGCATGCCCAGCTCTCTCCCCCTCACCGCCATCTTTGTTAAAGCTGCTCTGGCTTTTTCCAGCAATTCACCAACCCAGGCTCTTTCCCACTTCAGAGCCTTTGCAGGTGCTTCTTTGTGTCTAGATTGCTTTTCCATCCTTCCCTCAATGCTGCTGCTTCTACTCATTCTTTAGATTGGCTGCTTCCTCAGAGAGGTCACCCCTGCCTCCCAACCTAAAACCTCACCTGGTACTTTTCCATTATAACAGTAGTCACAATATATAATGATATTTTGTTTAATTACTGTCTGCAGTGACTATGTTTTGTTCAGCAAAATTCGTAAATTCTTAACATTTATTGAATCAAATGACTGAATAAATGACTTTTAGTCAATTTCTTAATTTTTTATTTTTAATCCTCATCCGAGGATATTTTTCTACTGAATTTTAGAGAGTGGAAGAGAGAGGAAAAGACAGAGGGAAACATCAATGTGAGAGAGAGACATTGTTTGGTTGCCTCCTGCATGAGCCCTGAGCCAACAAGGGCTCAGGCCAGGGAGGAGCCTGCAACCAAGGTACATGCCCTTGACCCATTTTGAACCTGGGACCCTTTGGTCTGCAGACCGATGCTCTATCCACTGAGCCAAACCTGCTAGGGCAGTCAATTTATGTTTCTCTTCTTTTAAGCTTTGCCAACAACACCAATGCTACGGATGAGAAAACAGAGATGGGAAAACCAAAAACTATCAGAAAAGTTAGATAAAAATAAAAAATTTGTCCTCTTTATTCTGGTAATTTATTTATTTAAAAAAATTTTTTTGTCCAAAAGCTTGAAAAAGGTTAACCTTTTTGGACTATTGATTTTTAGAAAGAGGTCTAAAACAAGAATTTGCTCTCTTTCAGATGATTTCAGTAGGTAGAAAGGGTATAGAAAACCACCAAACCAATGGCTGCACTTGAATCAATAAGTACATTGTACATTATTTTTCAGACATTCTTAGACAAAATCATCTGTTCTTGTTTTTTTTGTGCATTCCTGCTCACACATATCGAATGAAGAAAAGCCAAAGGCTTTACTAAGCAATGGAAAGAATTTTGTTGTCAGCCAGTTTCTGCTGCTGCGATTCTGAGTCCGGGACCCACAGGAAAATGTAAGGGCTGTGCTCTCATTTGCATCACAAAACATGTGGCACGTTTAGAAATGAGCACCGCAGGGGTAATTGTAATGCTGCAGAACACATTTATCTGCTGTCTAGGAACACTGTTTTTATCCTGTTAGTTCTGCCTCCCACCACACCCTCCAAAAAAAGAAAAACTCTTGCAAAGTCCTTTGCAACGAGTATTTGAGACTACTTGTGCCTTATTTCCAATCCCTTCACTTCTTCAGCATGATTGACAATTTTTTTGCATATGGGGGTGCGGAGGTGGAGTTGAGGCTTAAATAGGAGAGCAGTGGGGTAAGGGAGCCCTTCAACGGGTGGACAGGGATGAGAAGCAGCCATTGAAAAGGCTTGCCTCATACAAACAGATATGCTGTGAGTGGCAAAAGGGAAAGCTAATAAACTCCAGTGTTACCTGACAAAAGAGGTCCATTCGCCTGGGCTCATCAAAGCCCAGTAAGCCATGAACAGGAGTTTGCAGCGAAGAACGGGTTTATTTTTAGGAAGTGGTCCATACTCAGAGACACAGGTGAGTTAATGCTAAAAACCTGGCTCCCCGATGGCTTTCAGGGGATGGGCTATATATGAGAAAAATCATTAGTCATGGTGACATGGAATCAGGGTCATGGTCAGGGTCGTAGTCTCTACTGATTGATTGGCGCTAGGGTAGGGAGTCCTTGCTCAGTGCATCTGGTCCTGATGTCAGCCACGCCATTGCATTTATTGTCTGTGTTTATTTCATTATTTAATTTTTGTGAGGGAATACTTATTTCTCTTCCAACTTCTTTATGAGGGAAACATCATACTGGGCCCTCCATGTCCTGATGACAAAAACATAACCATCTCCCAAGTTTAGAGACATAGATGGATATTTCATATCATCTTGTTAAAAAAAGTCATTAAATCTATGGAAATCAAATCATCTTTTGTGTGTTAGTTCCTCTCCAAAGGCTGACTTACTGAAGATAAAAGGGAAAGACCATCATTATTAATCCCAAATAAAACATAGATCACACAATGCTCAACTATCGATCTGGGATAAAAAATCTCCAGTGAGTTTCAGAATATTGATAGAATATTCAGTTCTTCCTTATTGCCAAATAAAATTCATGATGTAACAATAATCTAAGGATCTAAAAATGTTAGCATGAGCTTATTTGACCTGAACAAACTCCCCATCTACCTTCATTTGTAAAATGTCCCCAGGATCCACTGTTAAACACAACTCCAGGAAAAAAAATATGCCTTTTATAAATATTTAGAAAATAACAACACAGTTCAATGGACTATTTACTTCAAATTTATGTTCGTGTGTAGAGGCGTCTGAAATCTCTTCTTTCTTTTCATGCCACCCTCCTTAAAAACAAACTATAGGCTGAGTGGTTCTCTTAGGCAGACTTCATAGCTACCCAGTGAATTTGTTAAATTGTGAATTCAATAAAAATTGCTAAACTAATTGCACTGGGGTTGATTCATTTGTACCAATTAGACATGACCTTATCCTGTGTGTGGGGCTAATGCATCGTTCTGTCTTGTTTATAATTTTCAATGGTTGATACCACACTCGACTCAAGTTTGAAGAAACTGAAACTGCCAGTGGGGTTGGTGAATTGCTTTCTCCTTTTAAGTAGCTGCTGAGTCAGTCCTCATTGCTGTTCTTGCTCATTCTTTATACTTTAAGAGTGTTTTAGACAAGTTTGAAAGTCTGTAAAAGTTATTTTTCAAAGAGATAGCTTGTTATACAGAATAATCTTCAAGAAGTCACTGTCTAAAACTTTGTACCCAAACCTTGCACCCAAACACATATCATTTGTAGCAGATACTCTTGGTGCCCTACCCAGATCCCCTTTACCATCTGGCTCCTCCATTGTTCAGCTGCTGAGGTTGGTGGTTGCTTTTGGCTCAGAAGGACTGCCTTAGGCTGATGGGAGCCACCTTGCCTCTGTGAGGTTTCTGCCTCCACAAGGGGCTGACCAATGACAGCCAGCCCCTGCCCTCTGGGCAGGCAATCTCTGTGGCACATTTCATTCTCTAGAGCGTCCCATGGAACCAGGCTGAGGCTAACTTTCTCTTCTTCAAGTCCTCTCCCTTTTT
Source organism: Myotis lucifugus (assembly GCF_000147115.1). Taxonomy (NCBI): domain Eukaryota; kingdom Metazoa; phylum Chordata; class Mammalia; order Chiroptera; family Vespertilionidae; genus Myotis; species Myotis lucifugus. The sequence goes on along the minus strand of NW_005871090.1, from coordinate 1,052,762 downwards.
TATCCTGCTTCCCTTGTGCCCTTAGAAACTTCTCCTGGGCGCACTCCCTCAATAAAGCACTTACATAAGAGTCCCCTATCCAGGGCTCTGTTTTTTGGGGAGCTCTACCTGAGGCACTGTTTTAATTACCTAACTATTTAGACTCTAGGATAAATTGTTGGGCTTTGGAGAAAAGAAAAATAAACATTTGGTCTTCTATCCACTAGAATCACTGTGATTGGAGTTAGTAACTTTTCCCATGTCAAACGAGTACTACTCTTTTTTCTGATTATAGAAACTAGATAAAGAACATGTCTACTTGTTTAAATCAATTCACCTGATAGTCTGAAAGTGAATCTGCTTCAAGGAACTTTCATTCTTCTAATTGTCTGGTTCTGGGTCATCATCCCTGTGCTTTTTTTTTTTTTTTTTCCCTTACCTTGCAACATGAGGCTGATAGAAGGTTAAAAACAAATCACTTATTGAGCACCAACTATATGGAGCCACCAAACGAGAAGCCTTACAGATAATATTCCGTTTCAGTCTCATAGTAGCTTATTAAGGAGCATATTATTATCTCTATAGATCAGTGGTTCTCAACCTTCTGGCCCTTTAAATACAGTTCCTCATGTTGTGACCCAACCATAAAATTATTTTCGTTGCTACTTCATAACTGTAATGTTGCTACTATTATGAATCGTAATGTAAGTATCTGATATGCCGGATGGTCTTAGGCGACCCCTGTGAAAGGGTCGTTCGACTGCCAAAGGGGTCGCGACCCACAGGTTGAGAAACGCTGCTATAGACGACGAAATTGAGACTCAGACACAATTTGTAGCTGATCCATGGACATCCTGCTAGTAAATGGCAGAGTGAGGATTCAAATCCAGGTCTGCTGAGTGCAAAAACCACACTCTTAACCAATTCACCAAAGTGTTCATTTAAAGATAAGGACATGTTTAGAGGAGAGTATTTCCTTTTCAAGTTTATCTCTGCATATACGTTTCTGTAATACCTTGTTGGCGCCCCTTTTCCCATACTATGCTCTTACCGCCAGCTTCTGGATGCTTTCCAGGCAATAGTTCCCACGATGATGACCCACCAATTCAATTCACTGGATTGTCCTTGAGCACTGGCATAGCCTTACCAGTACCCCTATAGCTCGTAGCTGTTAACTGATATAGGAATCCAGACGCCCAGTGCCTTTGCCTGTGCTCTGCAGCTCCCCACGGAGTCTTCATAGGAAAGCTTGCCCTTGTTTGGTTTCTTTCACTTCCCTGTCTTGCTTCAACCCTTTATTCCTCACTGTTCTCCCTGGGAGCATTTCCTCAACAAATCCCTTGCTCTTGAATTCTTGGCCCCATCTCTCCTTCTGAGAGACTCTTAACTAAGTCAAGATATATAAAGGGGGGGTGGGGAAAGAGGCAAATACTAATAAAATCACTTTAGTATTTTAGACTTTTGGGTCAGGTTGTATTTTTTTTAATTGTTGTTTATTACAAAGTAATACAAGTTCACTGTAAAAAAGAAAATATGGATAAACCAAACAAGACAATAAAACTCAATTCATAATTCTAAGGCCCCCCCAAAAATTACTATTTATGTGTGTGGCATATTTACAAATCTGAGATTACTATATATATACTATTTATAATGACTTTTAAAATGAAACTTTGACAGATTGGCTTTTTTATTTTTAAAAATGTATTGGGTGAAACTAATAAAATTGTATAGGTTTTAGATAACAAGTCTATGATATATTATCTGTATATTGTATGTTCCCCATCCCAAGTCAAGTCTCCTTTCATCACCATTTATCTTTTTATGGCAGAAAAATTTCCTCTACAAAATCTCTTTATGCTTATGTAGAATTCTGGAGTATAATTTTTTAAAAATATATTTTATTGATTTTTTACAGAGAGGAAGGGAGAGAGATAGAGAGTTAGAAACACCGATGAGAGAGAAATATCGATCAGCTGCCTCCTGCACACCCCCTACTGGGGATGTGCCCGCAACCAAGGTACATGCCCTTGACCAGAATCGAACCTGGGACCTATCAGTCCGCAGGCTGACGCTCTATTCACTGAGCCAAACCAGCTAGGGCTGGAGTATAATTTTTTGAGGAGGTGGGACCAAGCACCCAGGTAATGTTGATGCTGCTGGTTTACGGACCACTTTTGAATATCACTGATGGCCTTATAGGGCCACCAAAAAACTTTGACTTTGCTCTTGTTAGGTTTAGTATTAAATTCAGAGAAAAGAGAATTAATACGACTTGACATCATCACTTTCTCTCAGTTTATGTTTGCAAATAGCTGAAGGTGACCAAAGAACCCTGCTACCTAGAAAACTGGCATTTAGAAAGTACTCACTAGGGTGATAACAGAAAGTTCTAGCCTCTGAAAATATACTGTTGCAGATTCATTTTTTTTTTTGGTGTGTTACTAAATGAAACCATGGGCAGGCATTCTCCCTCAATTTCAGGAGTCCCCTAATTAATTTAGTCAACAAAATATCATATTCTCAGGAACTAGCTTGAAGGGGCTCCCCCTGGCCAAATTTGGGACAATTTGAGGATCAAAAATAAATAATGAGAGCAAAGGATTATAACCCATTAAATAAAAATGGCATGCACGAGTCTATGCTGATTTAAACACATAAATAGGGAAGAAGAGGAAGTTCTGCCCAATGGTAGAAATTCAACCGAGAAATGCAGAATGATCAAATTAGAAAATCATGTCATAGCAACCATCACTAGAACACTTATTTCAGGCAGGAATTATCCATAAATGCTAAAATTAGGTGGTGAGAGTTGTAGGACTAACGAAATTTATGTAATTTCAAAGAATCTATCCATGTAAGTACAAAGGGAAAAAGAATAACTTTACAGTGGAGAAATCAGGTAGATACCACTTCAACCAAGGGATTAAGGTTTACAAAGTTTACATCGCATATCAGCATCAGATGAACTGAGAAGCCCTGTGGTGTTCCTACCTAAAATGCATCTCCTGAATCTATTCTTGAGCAAATATGAGACAATCAAAATTGAGGGACATTTTACAAAATAATTGGCCTGAATTCTTTTAATATTCCAATGTCATTAAAAACAAAGAAAGATGGACAGACTGTTTCAAGCTACATAAGAGGTCAAAGAGATGTGACAACTGAATGCAGCCCATGATCTGGGATTTTCTTCTGCTCCATAGAATATTATTGGGACATATAGCAAAATCTGAATAAGATCTGTGGATTAAATATGTAATTAATTCAAATATTGGTTTCCTAATTGACAATTGTAATATAGTTATGTGAAAGAATGTTCTTGTTTTATGGAAAAACATGCTGAAAGTTTACAGGTCTTCAACTGACAAATAGTTCAGAAAAAAAAGTTACACATACACATATGTATATGCAGAGACATAAAGAGAGAAAGTGGATGGTTAATATTTTGGTAATCTGGGTAAAGAATATGCAGGGTTTCTCTGTAAAAATCTTGCAATTTTTCTGTAAATCTGACATTAAGTTAAAATGAAAAAATATACAGACCAAAAAAACCTCATAAAACAAACAAAATTGTGTTCTAATAGCTAATTTCCAGGCTCCATATTATAAAATATATAAGCAACCCCAGTTCGCCTGCCTCAGGAGAAGATGGGCATGATTAGCTTCTTTACTCACTCACCCAGCCTTCTCCTGGACTCACTAGCTGCCTTAAAGGCCTCCATGGGTGACAAATGAGGGAGGGGTTTAAAGGAAAGGGGTTTCATGTATACGGCTGACAGAGTTGTACCCTGGAGTTGTGCCCTCTGGTAAGACAGAGTCTAAAGTGGACTCTTGCTGTCAGTGGGCTTTTTGTGGATATTTTTGGAGGCCTTCCCCAGCACTCGTTGTACCTCTTGGTGTGGGTGAGCTAGCTTTTTACTCAGTAGTACACCTCTAGCTGTGGCCAGTTTTATGTCTCAGTTGGGCTGGGCCAGGGGTGGGCAAACTTTTTGACTCGAGGGCCACAATGGGTTCTTAAACTGGACCGGAGGGCCGGAACAAAAGCATGGATGGAGTGTTTGTGTGAACTAATATAAATTCAAAGTAAACATCATTACATAAAAGGGTACGGTCTTTTTTTTTTTTTAGTTTTATTCATTTCAAATGGGCCGGATCCGGCCCGTGGGCCGTAGTTTGCCTGTGGCTGGCCTGGGCCATAGAACCCAGATATTAGCTGTAGGTGTTGCTGTGAAGGAATTATGTACATGCAACTACAATTAGTTAACTTTATGTAAAGGAGATTATCCTTAATAATCGGAGGGTAGAGGGGATCAGTTAAAAGGCCTTAAGAACAGAACTGAGGTTTCCCTGAGGAAGAAGAAATCCCACTTGTAAACTGCAGGGACATCTCTTGTCCAACAGTTTTTACCCTGTCCTTCCTGATGGCTTGTCCTACCAGCCCCCATAATCATGTAAGTTAACTCCTTGCAAAAAAATCTCTTTTTATCTATCTATCTATCTATCTATCTATCTATCTATCTATCTATCTATCATCTATCTATCCATCCATTCTACTGGTTCTATGTCTCTGGTGGAACCCTGACATAACTCATTTCCAAGTATGATCAGGCCCCAGGCCCAAAAGACACTTTTAAGGTTTTATGGTGGGTCTCTTAAATTCACCCTTCTCTCTTGCCCCACACATACTTGCCTTAAGGAAAATTCACATATAATATCTAGTCATTCTCTATCATATATATTTTTATGACATCTGGAAATTTTGTCTAAAGTATGAGTATGAAGTATGAAGTAGTGTATGCATACAACTTGCACTACTGCTCAAATGCTTAAGACCTTGGGGACAAATCCTCTAAGTTGGGGAAATGCTTATTTTGTCGCAGGCGAAAGGTAAGAGAATTCGCTTTTAAGATATTTGCTAGGGGCCTCAGAATCGGAATACCATAGGTGTTGTCTTAGTTTGGGTCCTTACAGAAAGAACCTTGAAATAAGAATTGAGGTGTGAGTATTTGGGAGGTGATCTCAATAAAGACCAGAGGGGTGAAAGGAAAGTGAGAAGACAGGGAAGAGAAGGGCGCCAAGGAAGGGTGTGCTGTCACACAAATATCCACTGTGGGCATCTTGATCTTAGTCCTTCTGGGAGCTCTAGAAATCAGTGAGAACATGCACTTTAGAAGGCTCCCACCAGAACGGTAACAAACACTGAATCTGTTCAGTCACTACTTGGGGGCAGCTTCCAGAAGACTCTCATGCCCACATACTTTGGCCTCTACTGTACACGTTTAAGTGTCAGAGGCAGCCTTCCAGCATCTGCAGTCAGGCCTGAGAATGCTACAACCCCACCGCAGAGGAGAATGGGTGAAGCGCTGACAGTGTCTGCCACAGGTCTCAAAGTTTAGTTACCTCACACACATCACTTACGATGATGCGTGAGAAGCAAACACTTCCCTTAATGGGCTAAAAACTCCCCTTCCCCAATATTAAACTGTTTTCATCCATTCCCAGAATTATATCTTTAGCAAACATAATGGTGGACATTTGGTAAATTTTTTGACAATAATGTTATGTTTATAACTAAAATGCCATTTATTCCACTACAATCTTAAAGAAGATTAGGGGATTTGTCCAGAATGACATGTGATTCATTGCAAAATAAAACACACCTTCTCTAGACAGCTCAGAATATTTATAGTTGTTAAAGCAAAAACAAATGTTTGGTTACAAATACTTAATTTGTGGATTGTTTTGATGGAAATATCTACCTTCTCCAAAGTTTGGTCCCTGGGCCTTGAAATGTTTAACCCAAGACGAAACCTCTGTGATTTAGTTCTTGAAAACAGCTTCCAATGCGCGAGCTTTCTCTGTAATGTTCTTCTGAAAGGGCATCATGAAGTCTTCAAAGTCCACCTCATAAGTGAACCTCTCCCTCTGCAGCTCCCTCTTCCTGATCAGCTCTGCTGTTGTGGCTTCAGGACTCCATGTCTTAAGTGAAAAATCACCGCCAGAGCAGGTATAAGTATGACAGCCGCACGCATGCTATATCAAGATACTTTTTAATATGGTTAATTCAAAACTACTGAATTTACTTCTAAATCTATTTGAACGTGTCTTTTCCTCTTATATGGCATCAGTGGTTAGATGGGCATCACTATTTTTGGTGCTATTTGGACAACTGAAATGCTCTTTAGTTACCTCTCTGATGACCTTTGGGCCAGCTGCTATTCATTTTTAGGATGTCAAAACCAGTAATCAATGGAATTAGAAGATCATTTGGGATTACTACCATTATGTCTTATGGAGAAATCAGAATTATTTTCATAGTAGAAGGCAGAGGGAGCTGGTGGTCTCTTTTTCGGCATGGTTTGATGGGCATTTGCAAGACCACTCTTATTCTCCAAAAATGTCTTTACCTGTTTAATTGTAGATGTTTTAGGAAGCTACTGAATAAATCTACTACTAATAATTAAGGAATTGGTGGTGTTGAGTACAAAGAAGGGTTAGGTCTAAGGTACCAAGAAAAAGTATCTATAGCACTTGTTGACTAAATGGTGAATGATATTGACCAAAGAAGACTTTAATCTTTCAAGAAAAATTAAAATGTCAATATAGAAATTGTAATCGAGAAAACAAGATACTGGGAGCTAAACAAGTTGGACTTATTGAGTCAGCAAAAGGACACCTTTAAATAGTAACTATGAAAAATAACCTTTGGATATTTTTTTTGTGTTCTGCATAAAAAGTCTTTGAAAAATGACATCATTAGTTTATACCACATTATGAAAAATCTTTCCAAAGTACTTACCCTCCGTGGAGTAAATGTGATATTCACTTTCTTGGTGTAACCACTGGTAATCAATGAATTGAGATGAACCACATTATCCTTACGTATTTTCTTTTCCTCCAATATGATTGGTACAGTATAAATTGATGAAAGTGGTCCCTGGAAACAAGACAAAATAAAACTATTAATTCCATAAACCTATATACATTCTAATATTATTTGTTGTTCTATATCTCACTCTGAAGCTAGAAAAATAATAACTACTACATAAATTATAACTTGAAATGAAATAGAATATTATTTTAACTTTGGGTAGAGAGAAATGATTTGTTTTAAGTCTAGTAAATTAGTAGTATCAGTAGCAGATCTCATAAGTCTTCAAGATATCCATCTTTGACCTGTGGCCATTCATTAGTCAGAAAGAGGCATTCTGACTGAAATGATAATGGTGCACATAGTAGGAGCTTTAGCTGATTGATCCTCTTTCACCTCTGGTAATCCTTGTTCTTGTCATCTATGTTTGTTATTCTCTACTGTCTGCCTATGATCCCTCCACTTCACCCACTTCTACCACCTACATTTGGTAACAATAAAGCATTTTCTTCTTAAATGCCATTCCTCTTTCCATTTGATAACAATAAAGCTTGTCCTTCTTAAATTTAATTCTTTGTCATGTGTTTGCAAGAATCTCCAGGGATCCTTCTGCTTCCCTAAAAGTTTCTAGCCTAGAAATGCACGTAAAGCTTCCCTGCTCATGACAAAGCCTGATGTCTCAGAAATCCCCACTCAGGCAACAACCTCAACTTTCTCCTGGTAGTTCAGAGGCAACGATACCACTCCAGATAAGCAGGATCAGTCAGTGCGGTATTTTAAACCTTCTAGAGTTATATTGTGTGATATCCAAGTTACAAGTGGCCTCATATTCCAGGGCTCAGCAGTAATCACTAAAATTCCTTGGGTGGGGGTGGTTTAAAATGAGTAATGAAGAGTATAAGACCAAAATGAAGGAAAATTATGCTTTACTTCATTCCTCATAAGGGTTATTCTTCTTCCTTTTTGGGCTATCTCATAAAATCTGTATAATTCAGGACTAAAATCTATATATATAAAAGCCTAATATACAAACTATCCTCTCATGAGTTCGACCGACCAGGAGTTCAATTGCTCACTATGAAGTGTGCTGACCACCAGGGGGCAGTGTGGAATGAAGGGAGGCCCCAGCCGGCAGTCAGGGAAAGGAGGCCCTGGCCGGCAGCCAGCAGCCACTAGGGACCCTACCCATGCACGAATTTCGTATATTGGGCTTCTAGT
>NW_005871090.1:1026556-1044591 GCF_000147115.1 Myotis lucifugus | reverse complement strand
ATATATATATATATATATATACGCGCATATATATATATATATATATATATCATATATATATATTATACAGATATGCACCTATCCAATAACAGTTCTGTTTTCAACATTCTAATTATATTTGGCTGAATCAATGTGTTTTTTGTGTGGATTCTATGTGCAACAAATATTTCTTAAACTTTTCAGTAGTAGGAATTCCCTTGCTAGATATTTCTTTAAAAGTATTGCAAAATGGTGCTGAAAATATAAATTGTCTATTATTCGGTCCATGTTGTGTAACAGTATGTAAATAGTACCACTGCCCTGTTCCCCAACAAGTTTTTAAGGCATTCTAGTTACTAATGGGTAATCATTGTTTTTCTTACCTCTTCTTTCTTAATTTCAGAAACTTCAGTTTTCACTTTAATAGATGGCTTGGGTTTCACAAGTTTTTGGCTTTCTGTTGGTTTTGGCAAGTTATCTAGCTTTTCTTTAATCAAACCAATTATTCTAGAGTCAGCATATGCCTTTGCAACATCCATGGGAGTGTGCCCTGTTTAAAACAAAAATTCAGAGCTATAATAAACAAGTCAATAATAAGTAATGTAGAAAAAAATCTTATCTCAGCACAGCAGCCCTAGCATGGGCTAGTAAAGGTGTTTCTAATGCAAATGGTATGTGTAAGATCACAGAGCTAGATCAAATATTCTCAAAGGTGGACCCAACTCTAAAATCTTATAATTACAATTCCATTTACTGGCCAAACAATTTTTTCAAGCATGTTTCTTAAAAAGTTGATAGAAAATATTGGTAGATTACATTTTGAATATCTGATTGCTGGTTCTCATTCCAAGCAGTGACAACTTTCTGTTGTCCTCCCCTTTACATTATGTAAGGAGGTATATTCTACAAGGTCTGGGAAAATTGATGCTCACAAGTGCTATCATCAGGTGGCTAGGATTTGTGACACCTGTAATGTCCTTGGGCAGGCCTAGCACAATACTACCCATGACTCAGAGGCAGCCTGAAGCAGCCAGAGGTTTAATGTTCTCTGATCAAAAATAATCTCTCTCTCTCCCTCTCTTATCCTCTCTCTCATAAATCAAAACATATATTTTTTTAAAAAGAAGTAACGGGCCCTAGCTGGTTTGGCTCAGTGGATAGAGCATCAGCCTACGGACTGAAGGGTCCCATGTTCAATTCCAGTCAAGGGTGCATGCCCGGGTTGTGGGCTCAATCCCCAGTAGGGGGTGTGCAGAAGGCAGCCAATCAATGATCCTCTCTCATCATTGATGTTTCTATCTCTCTTCTTCCCTGAAATTAAAAAAAAAAGAATGGATTCCACTATAAGAAAATGATAACTCTAAGCAAGAAGCTAAAATACTAAATCAAGTGATTTTTTATTCTTCACTTGTGATATTTATAAAACAGGCCTTCTGTTTATTTTCTAGAGAGAGCCTCAATTCAGAAATGACTTTGTCTAGCTTTAGAAGGAATCCAAATCCAGAGACTGTAAACTATGCCAGTTATTAGAAAATGACAGTTAAACAGTGTGATAATTCAAGGTATGACTTGCACACTGGTGAAGTCCACAAACTAAAGGTTACTAGGCCACAATGAAATAAGCACAGGAGTTAAGAGTAAGTACTTGGAAATTTTTATAGCAAATTCATAGAAGAGTTTTCTGTCATTTGATCTAGTAAAAAAGTTTGTACTTGTATTTTGTGGGTGTGTTTTTTTCCCATTTCATTTTTCTAGTAAATCACTTTTTATTGTATTCTGCAAAAATATCAGTCCATGAAAGATTGCAACACAAAGAATTAGCCCTTTAACACCAGTGATTTGCAAAGCACTTATGTTTCAGGGGGAAATGTGGTCCTACAAGAATAGAATCAGAAGGGGTTTGGAATTGAACATAAATTCTCCTTTTCTAACCCTAACCACCAATAATATGTACACATACCTTTTCTATTTTCCAGCTGGAATTTAGCACCAATATCAAGTAGGTATTTGACAGTATCCAGTCTACAGCTCTCAATGGCTCTAAATAAAGGAGTTGAGTTGTTGATTGAAAGTGCATCTATCGTGGCTCCAGATTGAACAAGAAGTTCAACAATGTCTTGTTGGCCTGCATGGCACGCAAAGTGAAGTGGAGTCCACAGAAAATTATCTGTTGCATTAACATTAGCCCTACAAGATAAAATAGATGCACAAGCTAAAAACATGGGTTGTTTCAAGCACTGGAGGCTAACAACACTAAGACTTCATCGTTTTATCAACTTGTTCAACTGTAAACCAAGGAAGCTCTGAGTCAAGTTAAACTCTATGTCATGATTTTCTTGACAAGTGTTCTGCATTATCAGACACTCTTATCTTTGTGTATACATATATATTTTGTTTAGCTTTAAAAGGCACTTAAGATCCTAGTGGTTATAATTTTGCAAAGGTTAAAATCAAGGAAAATGAAAAACCTGAATCCAATAAAGATAAAAGCTGACAGGAAATATGAGTTATATTATTACATTTTGAGTCTATTTCTGCATTTATAGTAATAATAATGATACAATTTATCAAGTATGTAATTACTGTGCCAATAAGTGCTTTACATAACTAATTTTATCTTCAATGAATTCTGTGAGCAGAGTCCCATTAGGGTCCCATTGTAAAAATGAGAAAACTGAGGCACAAAAAGGTTAAGAAATTAACCCCAGGTTATTTAGCAATAGTAAAAGAAGGAATTAAACCTAAGGAATTGTTTTAGATTAAAAAGTTAAATGAATCTCAGAGGGAAGGTGGGGGTAGGGGGTTAGGGGTGAGTGGGAAGTGATCAACTAAAGAACTTGTATGAATATATGCATAACCCATGGACACAGACAATAGTGTAGTGAAGGGCTAGGGGTCGGGAGCAGGGCAGGCTAGAAGGGGTCAATGGCGGGGGGGAAGGGTACATATGTAATAATTCAATAATAAAGATTTAATTTTTAAAAAGCTAAATGAAAATATCATGCTTTGAGATTTTAAATATATTTATAAATGAACCAAGGGAAAGACTGCTTTTTTTCTGGAGAAGGGTATGAAAATGTTTTTAGTCATTATAGCCAACATCTCACTTATTGGAATTTGTTGGGATTCCCCTACACACACACACACACACACACACACACACACACACACACACACGAGGCAGATTAAAAAGCGACTCCACATAAAATGAATAAATTCCAGAGATCTGCTGTATAATTATAGTCAATAGTACTATATCAGATAGTTAATATTTGTCAAGAGGCTAGACCTCATGTAATGTTCTTACTGCAATAAATTTTTTTTAAGTTTAAAGTAAAATGAAAAGCAACTCCACATCAACTAGGTAAAGATCTGACACTAAATTAACTTTTCTTGTGATACCCAATCAGAACGGTTCTTCTACCATCAGAGTGAAAACTTCTTGACTTTAACTTTGTGCATAGTTGTTACTGGCAAAACATCTTCATGTACATACACTCCTATGTTCCCATGAGCTTGGTTTCCCATATAATAGTAAGATCTACCTGCAGTCTAGGCTTCAGCGGTGAAGCACTTTCTTGTGCTATTAAAATTCTGCAGTTGATTGTATCTTAGCTTTCCTATCACTTTCTTGAAATAGTAAGACTCATGAAAATTTAAACCTCACCCAACCAAAAACATACCCTTTTTCAAGAAGAAACTTGACCACTTCTATGTTTCCACTTGCACAAGCAGTCATTAGTGGTGTTTTGTAATAAGTATCCTTCATATCCACCGGTATGCCTGATTCAAACGCCTTTTTCAGAGAAGCTAGGTCTCCTGCCTTGGTGAGAAAGTTAATATTTGAAAATATCTTCCCTGAATCGTCAATGTACCAAGCAGAGTCGTCCTGAATGGGATGTTCTGGTGGATGATCCCGATTAAACCGATTGCAATCCGTGACATTCTTGTAGGTTTCAATCATGTAATATGGTGGCCCACCATCACTCCGGCGTGGAAATGCATTGTCAGGGATGACGCAGACCGGGAGGGGTAAAACGAACTTGCCTTTCTTCCCCTTTTTGGCTATTCCTTTTTTCTTTTTCTTAGGCCCATAGGATCCCAAGACATAAGTCTTGCTTAAATATCGGGTTCCCTTAAAAAAATCGTTAATGTTGACCCCTGCTCCCCGGACTTTTTCACTAAGTTGAGCGATGTAGGTCAGCTGATCGGAGGGTACGAAGTCCTGCCTCTCCTCTAGCACTAACACAAAATCTTCCTTGCTGACTGTCCCATCGCCCTTGTCCACAAACGAAAAGGCTTCCCGAAGTATAGCCTCATTTTCTACTGACCAATCATGAAGCCGAAGGGCCCAGAGTGGATTCGGATTTTTGACTCCTGGCTTGGCCATTTTATTAGCCGTTCTCTCTGCCCGCCGTATTTCTTTGCTTGCTGCTTTGAAGCCGCTTTCCTTAGCCACAGCCCTGGCTGTTTTATGTTCTAAATTCTTCCATTTCAGGTCACATCCTAAAATGTGAAGCATCATTATTATGAATGGTTCCAAGGCACTGGCATAGCTCTAACAAATGACATTCATTCAACTGTTTTTCTAATTTCAAATGCTTAGTCAAAAGTTTCTCCCCAAATTATCATCATCATAATAAAAGGCCAATATGCAAATGGTCATCACACCTTCACGCATCTTCACGTGTAATGACCAATCAGTAGGAGGCAGGGCTTGATGGGGGACACAAGGCTCGTCTATATTAATAAAAGGATAATATGCTAATTAGACCGGATGTCCTTGTGGATGTTATTCTGGACATCCTTCTGGCCAGAGGGAAGCCTGGGTCCCATGTGCCAGAGGGAAGCTGGTGGAAGGAAGGCATACTCTTCCATGAATTTCATGCATCAGGCCTCTAGTCTATAATAATAAAAGCATAATATGCTAATTAAACCAGCCGTCCTTCTGGACGACCTTCCAGAAAAGCCGGGGTTGCAAGGGAAGCCCAGGTCCCAGGTGCCCGCCGGTGGCCCGAGCAAAGCCTGGGTCCTGGGTGCTGGAAGGAAGCCTGGGTGCCAGAGGGAAGCCGGTGCCGGCAGCCGGGGGAAGGAAGGCCTACTCTTGCACGAATTTCATGCACCGGGCTTCTAGTTCATATATAGAGATGAGCACATTTAGACTATTATAATTACAAAGTTAAGCTGTTATTTATTTTGCACTTTACTTTGGTAACTTCTAAGGGAGATATATTTCCAATTTAGATGATCTGCCCCCAAAGGATTAAGACATTAATCTCTATAGATACTATATTAGGATACTTGCTAAGGACTCTTCATGCCAAACAGAAAAGAGTAAGGGTGACAACTGAATTTGGAAAACTGTATTCAGGCAGCTTATGTGGGCCCTTAGGCACTCAGAATGCTGAAGGACAGCTGTTTCTTTTGAATGATTATGACTATAAATCAGTACGCAATCTTAAATGATATTTTATCTGTATACTCTGTGAAATTAATGTCATTTATATAGATCAGCTCTTTAGTAAAGCCATGTGAACAACCTAACAGAAAAAAGAAGTAATTTGTTCATCAAGTCTAAAGGATTTCAGTATTATATTTGACCAAGTTATATATTAAAATTCATTTTTTTTGTTTTCTTCCTTAAAATGATGAGACCAACATTACATAAATAAATATAGTTTCTGAATAGATGGTGGTGGTGGGGCTCTACTTATTGCTACCAGGAAGGCTATGTTGTCTATAATAAGTATTTTGAGGCATTAAAAATCCATTAAGTATATAAATGTCAGACTATGAAGTTCTTCCTAGTGTTTTGATTCTAGAAGACTCTTCTATTGCTTTGCCAAAATCACATGATTAAAAAGTTGTTGCCCAATTAGTATCTCTAGCAACCAATTGTATAGGCAGCTAACATAAAACATGCCTCTCTAACACTTTATAGTTTTATCCCTTGTCAAAAAGAAAATTAATCACCGATGCTTTACAAGATTAATATTTCCTTTAGTATTGTCAAAAACTAAAAATTTATACTCAGGCTGAAAGTTTATTAGTGATAGAAAAAGTGTATTGAGACAATAAGGATTCTAAAATTTCTATATTGGACAGTTTTAAGAACAGTGACTTATTAGGAAGGGGTCTCAATAGTAAAATTCCATAACATAATAATTGCATAGTAATTCTGGGTATGCTTTTTTTTTTACTGAACATTTTTGCTTATTCAGGGTGTCTGGGGTTATCTACTACCTCCCAATCCACTCCTATATTCACTTCAGCACTATAGATCCAAGGATTATTAAAGCTGTTTAGCTTACTATTTTATTTTCTGTTCCCAGTTTTCTCCTACTTAGAAATCTTTATGTGGATAAAAGACTAAGACATCTCAGCTTAAAGATCTTAAGGTAGCCCAGCCAGTGTAGCTCAATGGTTGAGCACCAACCCATGAACCAAGTGGTCACTAGTTGATTTCCAGTCAGGGCTCATGCCTGGGTTGTGGCCTTGGGGGCCTGAGGTGGGGCAGAGGGCATGCAGGAGGCAGCCAGTTGATGTTGATGTTGATTTCTCATCTATGTTTCTCTCTCCCTCTCCCTTCCTCTGTTTCAAATAAATAAAAAATAAATAAACAAACAAACAAACAAACAAACCCATTCATCTGCCCTTCATCTTCACTCTGTGAAGCCTTCCTAAAAGGTCTCTAACCCTTCCACTTGAAGATTCACTGACCCTTTGTTCTGGCCTTCCCAAAGACGTGCCTTCCTCCTCTCCTCAGCACTCCTTTTAGAAAACAAATCTGAAGGTATTTTTTCTCCCCTTTTTGACCTGGGAGACTTTGTCTCCTCCTTTATGATTATAACTAAAGACCCATCCATTCCCTTTGTGACTTATGTTCCTCTGTGGGGCTGGTGCTGTAGAACACCAGCAGCCAAAGGCCCATGAAAGGGAAAATTTTCCATGGGGTAGAACTACTCCAAACTCCCCTCCCGTGTCGGGACTCGGGGCAAAAGAGGAGGATATTAAGGAAGATAGTTTCATGTGGGAAAAAATTCAGCCTTTACAATGAAGTATAGACGAGACTAAACCGACAGTTTACTCAGAAATGAGCATTTTATTGCTATTGGTTTCTTGCTGCTCTGATGGACTTAGATCTAAGATGTTAAAGGTGGAAATGTAACTGGTAATTCTGCTGCTATGGAATTGAGCCCCTCTCATAGGATCTGGTGACGTGGTTGTACTTCCAAACCCGTTACAGAATTCAGGACGTTTTCAGATGTTTGTTTTAAAACTACAGTCTAGTTTTATGATTCGGCCAGGAAGATAAATCTTTTCTGCATGGCTGGGGAAGGCCTCTGGCATGGCCCAAGCTCTGGCCCTTTGCTTTCTATGTGTGTGTGAACAATAGAGTATATGTTTGGTGATGTTTGTCCCAATAAGAAAGCAATAAACATGTTAAAGTTGAAGAAGCTTGTCTCAATCTGGGCAGATGTTTAGTTTTTAGAGATACACTATATTAAAAATGAAATGTCAGAATAAACTGCCGATTGCAACAGATTTGAAAACAAGACTCATAAGATGGTTTATGAGGGCAAACATTGCATTTGATATGTTTTTCTTTATTCGTTAAAAGTGTTCATTATTTCGGAGGATGAAGGAGTAATCAGTTAGTACACTATTAGTTATGGCAGCACATTAGACTTATATGTAATATTAGTGACTACATATGGAATCTCTAGGTCCCAGTGACTTCTGAAATTCTGTGCCCTTGTAAAGAAAAAAAAGCAACAACCCAAAAGCACTTTCTCTGCTCTAATATAGAGTCATGGGACTTTAAATTTTGCCTATTTATCAGAAACTGGAAAAAAAGAAAACTACCATACAGTTCAGCAGAATGCTGTCCCATCACTAACAAAGAATTAAAAATTTTAATGTATATTCAATTAGTATGCAATTAATAACAAATTGATCCATTTCTTTAAATTTAGTTAATATTATCATTAGGTTATATATAACATAGTTTATATTCCTAAGTTAACTAAGTTACTTAAAAGCTACAGGAAAAGCTAAAATAATAAATATTACTTACATTTCAAATTTTCCATGAACATTTTCAATTTATTTCACATTTCTCCCTAAAATATTTTCCTCATAATTTCAAATCATTCAGAAGTTATTGTTGCACTTGGCACAATAGAATATTTTTAATAAAATAATTAAGGATTAAGATTAACAGACATGGTTTCCAGTGCTTGTCCTTGCTTAGATTGATGTTCACATATATTTAAAAAAGGAGTTTAATAACTATAACCATTTTATAATAATCTGTTGACTCATGATTAGATTTTGAACAATAATCTAAAAATATTTGGGAAAATGGGTTCTTATCACTTTTAAGACCAGACTCCTGAGTTAACAGAAAGTAGAGTAAGAAAATAAATTCAATTTTCTTTCTATATACATGAGTGGGATTGGGGCTACTGAAAAACATAAGCAACTAACAAGTGACAGGCCCAAATTCCCTACTTATCTACAACATGGATAAACCATAAATACTTTAAGCATAAAATTGCTAGGCAAATTTTACCTCGCTGAGCTATATATTTACAGCAATCTGCAAAACCACCCATGGCAGCATAATGAAGTGGTGTGTTCCCATTCATTCCAATTAGTCCCAAATCTCCATTGTAGGCATAAAGAAGTTTCAATATCTGTAAAACAGTGGATAATGTAGGGGAATAGGAATGTACATTTAGTGAATGAAGATTGTTCCTAGACCTGTGCTAGCCAATACATTATGTTAGCCACATGTGATTACTTAAAATTAAATCAAAATGAATTAAATAGAAAATAATCTTAAAAATAGTTTCGCTAGCCATATTTAAAGTACTCAAAAGCCACATGTGGCTACTGTATTGTACTCTATTATACAATACAGACATACAACATTTTTATCATTGCCAAAATTGCTCTCAAACAACCTTGACGCAGGGGTGGGGAACCTTCTTTCTGCCAAGGGCCATTTGGATATTTATAACATTATTCAAAGGGCCATACAACATTATCAACCTTAAAATTAGCCTGCTATCTTTGGTCCAACACTTAATTAACTCATCCCTAATGCCTTGTCAGGGCCAGACGAAGTGATTTCACAGGTCGGATGTTCCCCACCCCTGGCTAGAGTTTAAGAAACTCTATATTCAGCTGGGGGACTAGCATTTTGGTAAATCTAGGCCATTTTAAAAAGCATCAGACTATGGCAAACATCATCAGAGGAGCAAATTCTTTACCAAATTTAACTTCTATTGTGATGCATATTTTTATTGCAGAGAAGAGACTCAATGAAGAAACTAAGGGTAATTATGTTAAAACTCAGAGAAAATTGAGTAAAGAAATTTTTGATATAATTCATCATTTTAAAAAATAAGGCCATCTTTGTTTCCTTTTTTAATTTTTTTTTTTTTTTACTGCAATGTCAGTGTACCTATGAGATAACCTTTGCTGAAATGTCCAGATAATCAGAATAGAGTTTACAATTTAGGTGTGTCATAAGATACACACACATAATCATGGTGATAAGAGTATGTTGACATTGTTTTCCCCACAATTAGATCATAATATATTTTGAAGATTGTAATATGTAATGGAGTGCATAAAATACAGTAGACCCAGTAGGCAAAACTTTTAAGTTGTCATAGTTAAGAATACAGAAAAAAACACTACTAGTATTAGTCATGTATAAATTAGGAAGCAGATAAAATTGAAGAGCTGTATGTTTTTAAAAATAATAGTTGGTGTAAAATATAATTTTAGAATTATTCAAGGAAATCAAGATAGTAATGCAGAAAAAAAATCTCCCTAATGTAACCCACATTAATATTTAAAATTTTTGAGAAAAAGGAGAGAAAATTTTTAGCAACAAATTTTAAAGCGAAGAGTAGATTATTACATCAAAAAAGCCTCCTTTGGCAGCAAAATGTGCAGCCTGATGTCTCTCGTTATCAAATGCATTCACTTCACCTCCTCTTTCCAATATCCCTCGAACCAGTTCTACCACTCCTTCTCTTGCCGATTCCATTAAAGCCGTGCGACCTGTGGACTGGACATAAAGCAGATGAAATGCTGTTTATGTTAAATGACATATTCGATATAAATATGATCTAAATCCATTTGGCCTTAGAGTTACAGACATGCTTAGTTTTCTACATTTTTATTAGTTTCATGAAATAGGAAAAATGAAGCCAGTGCAATAGGTAAATATCCAAAATGTAGAATTCTAAAGTCAGAGTGGATCACACCAGATGTTCTTGTGAGAAAACTGCAGTTCTTGCAAAGATTGTAGAGCAAAAAGGGGAAAAAAGGGAGTGAAATATATGCTAAAATTAGATTTTAGGTGTTTTCTATTAAGAAAAAAATCTGATTTTGTCTCAAAATTATTATGAAAACGTAAGAAAATTCAATAAAATTAGCCAAATGAGAAGAGGGAGCAAAATTAATAAAAAATACAGCATAACTACATATTTTCTTTTCAAAAAGATAAACTTTTATTAGGATTTAGTGATACCTTGTGTATTTTCTATAATGATCTTTTAACATTTATGCATAATAAATACCAATTTTCCAAACATAATTAGGAAAGAAGCTGTAAGATTATGGTAATATAAAGGTATTGAAAGTATATAATCTTAAAGCATTTTGAATAGAAATGAACAGTCTATAAGCTAACAGAATAATTTTGCCATATCTAAATGCCAAAGTTACACTGATAAGACTCTATAATTGAAAAAAATGAATATTTATAATCACAGGAATAGTCATACTGTGTTGATAGCATTTGGATTGGCTTCTTTTTCCAAAAGTGTCAGGCACATTTCTTTAATATCATGTGCTGCTTCACAAGCTTTAAGGAACACCGGTTTTCCATCATAGCTAGTATTGTTGACGTCTGCGCCATGTTCCAGGGCAATCAATGCACAGCGATAATGCCTCTTAGTAGGTAAAATGCAGTAAAACAAAATACCTGTAGAAAAATAGAATCCCCAAAGAATACTTATGAATAGTTTCTTTACATTTCAATCAGATAAAAAGGAAAAATGATAATTTTAAAATCCATAACTAGCTAGTTAAAGTGATAGAACAAAGGCATATCTGTCTTTGTTTTCCCTCTGAAATAAACTGAAACACCAGGATAGAAAAACCAAACAAGAAACTCAACTTGTGATAGAAAACAGTCACAAGCAGGTGTGGCTTAAAGCCTTCCCTTCTTCATATTCCACAAAGTGGTTCAAAGAGAAAATACAATGCAGGGGTAGAATATGTCCCACATGCTTCTAAGGATCCAGTGAGTATTTTTATTTTATTTTATTTTTTTAAATATATTTTATTGATTTTTTACAGAGAGGAAGGGAGAGAGATAGAGAGTTAGAAACATCGATCAGCTGCCTCCTGCACACCTCCTACTGGGGATGTGCCCGCAACCCAGGTACATGCCCTTGACCGAATCGAACCTGGGACCTTTCAGTCCGCAGGCTGACGCTCTATCCACTGAGCCAAACCGGTTCTGGCTCCAGTGAGTATTTTTAATCATTTAAATGTTTGCTTATCCTTTAGAAACAATGTGCAGTGAGTCAAAATATAGGATGTTAATGGCAGAGAGACTACTGTGGAATAAGCAAAACAGTTTGGCAATTGGCAGTCAAACTGAGGGATGTGCAAGGTGAACTGGGTCTATTCATGTGGGGAAGATGAGACACTTGGTGCACAGAATGGGTTCTTTAGAGTCAAAGCAATATAGGGCAGTGCTAATAAGGGTATGTGTGAGACAAGATTTTATATTTGTTTCAAGTTTCATTTTCTACTTCTAATTTTTCCTATGTGATTTGCCATATCATTTTCTCAGATGCTCAACTTCCAGAACCTCGATAAGTTTAATATTAATTTGAATGAGCTCAAATTTTAACCTAATGGCTGTTAATATTTGCTACAAATACTCACTTGACCTTGTTTCTAATTTCACCTTGATTAGTTTTATTTTACAATTTTATTATTTTATTTTTCTTAATTGACCTTCCCCCATAATTTTACCATTTTAGATATTTACGCTATACAATTTCTCCACCTGTTTTCCTTGTGATTTCTCTTTTTCAAACTCAAGGAGGTAAACATGTTTCATTACAGTGTTTCCCAAAGTGTATTCAACAAAACTCTAGGTAAATAAGATGACATAAGGAAAAACTATTTTATGGTCAAATATATATGGATAATGTCACCATCTTTAGTCTGTCTGACAAATGTGAAATCAACATGCCTAAATATATTTCATCCAATGTTTCTCCAATGAATTTGACAGTGAAACCAATGTTGCATGTACCACTTATCAACATCCCAGTGATTCAATGGTCTGTGAAACACACTTTGGAAAATGATGTTCAATAGAGCTTTGGGAGCTTCTGTTTTTTTGTTTTGTTTTGTTTTTAGGATATGACATTTTAAATTACATTGGACCCTGGAATGCATCTGAAGTTTACTTTATTACGTGGTGCCAGAAAGCAATTAAATAACTCTTCCTGCCTCTGTCCTCTCCTTTCTCTTAAGCAAGTGACTGTTTGGAGAGAGTTACAAAAACACGTTTTGTTCCTGTTAGAAAACATTAACATTATAAAACTGGATTCATTTCTCTACTGTGGGCTGATGATAAGGGCTTTGTACTTGATGCAACTCTTTGGGACAAGTGATGAAATCTACCAATTTATATTAAGCCTAGTAGTAATTTTCTTAGTGATTTTCGTGAGGTTATGTCAACTCTTGCTGGAACCTGGGGTGATCTGGGCAAGAAGCTCAGGGACCATGGTATTGAGATGGGATGAGGGAGGGGAACAATGTGGAGGAGTGGGACTGTCTCACCTGAACAATCATAGAAATGCCATGTGTCAGGTTTGAAGTCAAATTATTTAAAATGACCCTAGAAAGTTGGAGTTTATGCCAGAATCCACCTTAGTCCTTCAGATTCCCAAGTATAACAAACTCCTTTTTACATCAGACTATTAAGAAGAAACAAAATCCTTCTGAAGTCCTAAGTCTAGTACTACTCCCAGTTCTAAACTATAAAAAAGAATAAGAAATGCTCTCCCTCTTTTGGTCTAAACATTATTTCATAATGAATAATTATGATGACAATAATATTAATGTGTGTCATTTAAAAATTCTCCATTTAGAAAAACCACCCAACAGATTAATCTAATTTTTTATATGAAAAAACTATCAGATCTGGTTTCCCTAAGATTTACCTACAACATTTTCAAATTATAGGGAGTTGGTATTCTTAGGTGCAGGAGTAACTCACTTCTAAAGTTGGAAAGCAAAAAACTTCACTTTATTGATTTCTGGCTATAAAAAGGATTGCATCTGCTAGATAGAATGTTGGGGTTTTTACCTTTTCCTTCATTGTCAACTAGAGTCATATCCGCCTTTGCCTTGGCTAATATTTCCAGGGACATTTCATGGCCCAGTTCTGCAGCCCTCATTGCCGGAGTACAGCCCATTCGGTCTTTCACATCAGGGTGGGCCCCAAGGCTAAGGAGAAAGCTGACCATGTCAGTGTCATTGGAGACCGAGGCTAAGTGCAGAGCACTCTGTCCATCAATAGGATCTGTGAAATTGATTAGTTCAGGGTAACCAAGTCTGGTCAGCTTCTCTATCTGCTTCTTGTCTTTGTTCCGAACACACTGAAGACATTTGTAGATTTGCAGGTTCTCAAGTCTCTTATCTGCTAAAGCCATACTTGACCAACTTCTTGAAAATGCTTTTGTGGACCAAAGCAAATACTAAAGCAGAAACAAACAAACAAAAACAAAAAAAACCACACATACAAAAACAAAACAAAACATGGAACTCAAAGTTAATTATGTCACCTTGATTTTTATTAAATGATAATATTTTAAAGCTTCTCCAAGAAGAGAGGCTGTTTGTTATTATGGAAATAATATATGGAAATATTATTACCATAATTTATTGCAACTGATTTCATGAAAATAGAAGTTATAAAATACAAAAACCTTCAACTAGTATAAAGTTAAAATATTTCAAAACAAATCTTCCATCATAATGAATACTATGCGGTTTTCCTGTTATCTCTAATTTTCCCTCCTCGATGCAAACGTCCCATTTATGTATGAACAAGGTGAGGCTAATTAAATTGCCAAGGTAAGGAATTGAGCTCCCCACTATATAGCTCTGTACTGGCATGTCCCCCCAATGTAGAGACCATGTGGGTTTTAGTCATTAAAAAATGTGATAAAGAACATGCAGCATTTTGAGATGCTCATTATAAACAGGAATCTACTATGCTCTGTGAAATACCAAAGAGAGATAGGCAATTCTTTTGTCATCTTATGTGACAATGAGGTTAACAATCTTTTGAACCGAGGGGTAGGCCAGACTAGGTACTCCCAGCATGCTTTCCTCCATATTTTTTCTGGGGTTGGAGGAACCTGTTATCATATAGGAAAACCATTCAGATGGTGCAGTGGTGCTATCATAGACCAAGTCATTGTCACAGCCCCTAATTTGTCTCACTGCTTCCACAACAGCTCTTCTAGTCCAATCTCTATTCAATCCCCAGAAAAAAAATATCTTAAAAATGTAGGTCAGATAAGATCAGACAAGTTTTCACCTCAACCTTTGAAGGGGCTGCCCCTTTCATCTCCTGTGATCAGAATTGGTCTGCAACCCAGGCTTAGCCTGTGTGAGGGAACACTCTCCCCAGAAACAATGAATGTCTCAAGAATATGCTAAGAGACATCAGCCAATCAGCATCCCGTGGACCATTCTGCCAGAACTGTATGGAAAGGCAGCTCTTTCTGCTAGTTGTTAAGCAGGGGGGTGTGGGGCTGGGGCCGTCACAGAGAGCCTGCAGGAGAGACTGAGCTGGATGGATGGCAGCAGCTACATCCAGGACCCAGTTGTGCTAGAAGTCGCCTACCGCTTAAATGTTCAGGGTTGCATGAGCAAAAATACCCTTCCCCAACCTTATTTTGGTAGAAGCCAGTTGGCTGGGTTCCTTTTATTTGTAATGGAAAGATTCAATCTTACTACAAAATCTGAAACTGTACTCTCTTTTCCCTACCACAAACCTGCTCCCTTATCGACATTCCCTATGGCAAAGAGTGGTACCATTGACGACTTGTTTCATCTTTAACTGTGTCTTTCTAGGCAACCATAACATCTCCATTGCCTGTTTCCCTCCTACCTCCCCATCCACTGCTTAGTCTCCTTTGCTGGTTCCCCCTCTTTCTGTTAGAAGCCTAGTTGTTGGAGTACCCAGGGCTAAGCCCTCAGGACCCTTCTCTATTCTCAAACACCCCTCCTCACCCCGTGATCTCATCCAATGTGATGAGATCTTTATTCCAATTTGCAGTTTCTAATTGTTCGCTCAAATGTATACAGCCATCTCTGACTCTCCCCAGAGCTCCAAAATTATGTATCTATCAGTCAACTCTTCGTTGTCACTTAGATATTTAATAGGCATCAAAAATGTAACACAACTCTTGCTATCACCCAGAATTCAATAGTTCTCCTCATTTCCAATAATGACATCACTATCCATCTACCTACTCAGGTAAAAAACTAGGAGTTACGCCTTGTTCTTTCTTTCCCTCACAGATTCCCTGTTATCCTGTCAACTCTCCCTCCTGACATCAACTTCCAGTGGTACTTTCCTAGGCCAAATCATTGCTATAGCTGCTAATTTGTCTCATTGCTTCCACAACAGCCCTCTATGGCTCATTCTCTATTCAGCCCCAGAAACATCTTTTTAAATGTAGATCAGATAAGACCAGACAAACATCTAGCCCAACATTTTAGTATAACTATTTTTAAACATAAAGAAAAACTGAACACCATGTATCTACCATTGAGATCCTACCATTAATGCTTGACTTGCTTTATTGCATCTCTTTCCATTGTATTTTTCTGATCCATTTCAAAATAAATTGCAGACATGTTTCAGCATAGATATCCTTAATTTTTGTTTAATATTTGTTTATAGCTCTTTTTTTAACCTTTTGAATATGCAATGAAATGTATAAGTATTAAGTGTACCATTCCGTGAGTTTTGAAAAATGCATATGTCTGTGTAAACCAATTTCCTCTCAAGATATAGAACATTACCTCATGCCAGAACATTCTTTCCAGACCACCTTTTAAAAAAACATTTCAATATCTTTCCATTATTATCAGAAAAACACACACACACTCTGATGACCTATTCAGGTCCCTTCTCCAGACCCTCAGACCTCACTTCAATCTCCCTTGACGTAGTGATCTCCAGCTGCACTGGCCTTCTTTCTGTTTATGGAACAAAAGCTCATTCCTGCCTCTGGAACGTCTTGTTCCCTGAGCCTGGAGTGCCCTTTGCTCAGTATTTCCTTTGATTGGCACTTTTCACCACTAAAACTGATGCCACCATGTTACTTCATTCCTTGGGTTTATTTTCTTCATAATGAAATGAAACATTTCTCTATATAACATTTCTATCAATGTGTATAGATATATTCAATTTATATATTGCGTATCTTCCCCACTAGTATGTAGCCTCCATGCAACAGCAGCTTTATAATGACCACTAGAGGCCCGGTGCATGAAATTTATGCACTTGGGGGCTGGGTGGGGGAGGGGTCGCTCAGCCAGGCCTGTGCCCTCTAGCAGTCTGGGAGCCCTCGGGGAATGTCTGACTGACGGCTTAGCAGGGAGTGGGCCTAAGCCGTCAGTTGGACATCCTTACCACTGCCACAGAGGCAGGAGAGGCTCCCGCCACCACCACTGAACTTTCCAGCTGCACACTGACCAACAGGGGGCAGTTCCTGAGTTAAGCGTCTGCCCCTTGGTGGTCAGTGCATGGCATAGTGACTGGTCATTCTGCCGTCTGTTCAGTTTGCATATTAGCCTTTTATTATATAGGATTACTTCTACACCAGTCAGAACCTGATGCATATGAGGCATTCAATAAATGTTTGCTCAATAGATAACCAAAAGTTAGAAGACTGAGCAGAGAAAGGAATCAAAGACAACTCCTAGGTTTCTGGCTTGAGCAACTGGCTACCTGTACCTGAGATGGGTAGCTCAGGATGGGGTCCAGATTGGTTAGAGTGTGTAGCTGGTTGAGCTTTGAGCATGCTGAATTAGAATCCACAAGGCAATAGGATACTTAATTCAGGAGAGAAATCTGAGCCTGGTCTATGTGGAATTATGAGGTGGTTGCAGGGAAACATGAGACTGGGTGAGAGCAAAGAGGAGTTTCTTGTGACCATCATCAGATGTGTGCTGTTGTCTTGTCCTTCCTTTCTCCTCACTCTTCTGCCTGCTGATTATTCTTTGTGCTCCTTCCTTTCCTGCTGGGACACCAGCCATCATGTGACTTTTAACTTTAATGCCCTGTTTGCTGTAGCCCCTCTCTTCCCTTCTAATCTGTTTATAATGTGTGGTGAACTAGGAAACCAGATAAGGAAGCCTATTAGAACCGTGTGTATAAATAGGCCCCCAATAAGTCCTAAACTGCCTCAGAAGTCATCTACTTGACCTCTTCTGCATGCTTGGTGACATTTATTTTAACTACTATTTATAGCTGGTTTTATTATCAGTCAGATGCTAGTTAGGTGCAGTGTCATCATACTGTACATCCTACACAGAATAAAATATGATGTTCCCCAATAGCTTATTGATTGTACTAAATCAATGCCACCTCATTGGTGTGGACAAAGACTTCCAAATCAGTGACTTCATTGTTGTCTCTGACCGCTTCTTTGGGATGGGACAGCTCCCATCCCAAAGAATTAGCAGCATGTGGCATTATCTAATCAAGCTACAAGGATGATTCAGCAATCTGTGGACTAATTCTGTGGTTTGTGTCCTTTCCAACTAAAATCCCAAAATGCTGGGGAGAGAACAGTGCCCTATGCACTGTCCTACACAACCAACATCCACTACTGACCAAGAGCCTCACCCCACTGAAGAAAATAAGAGAAATCCTGCCCTCTAGTGCTGGGTTCCTTGTAAATGGTGTAGCATCTTGA